>NW_027454223.1:66166-92777 GCF_040206685.1 Ascaphus truei | reverse complement strand
TCACATCGCTGCATGTACATCTTCACATCCTACGGGAAGGGGCGGCACAGTGAGTCCGGCTGGCCTGTACCCCGTCACATCGCTGCATGTACATCTTCACATCCTACGGGAAGGGCGGCACAGTGAGTCCGGGCTGGCCGTACCCCCATCACATCGCTGCATGTACATCTTCACATCTACGGGAAGGGGCGGCACAGTGAGTCCGGGCTGGCCGTACCCCCATCACATCGCTGCATGTACATCTTCACATCCTACGGGAAGGGGCGGCACAGTGAGTCCGGGCTGCGTACCCCCATCACATCGCTGCATGTACATCTTCACATCCTACGGAAGGGGCGGCACAGTGAGTCCGGGCTGGCCGTACCCCATCACATCGCTGCATGTACATCTTCACATCCTACGGGAAGGGGCGGCACAGTGAGTCCGGGCTGGCCGTACCCCCATCACATCGCTGCATGTACATCTTCACATCCTACGGGAAGGGCGGCACAGTGAGTCCGGGCTGGCCGTACCCCCATCACATCGCTGCATGTACATCTTCACATCCTACGGGAAGGGGCGGCACAGTGAGTCCGGGCTGGCCGTACCCCCATCACATCGCTGCATGTACATCTTCACATCCTACGGAAGGGGCGGCACAGTGAGTCCGGGCTGGCCGTACCCCCATCACATCGCTGCATGTACATCTTCACATCCTACGGGAAGGGGCGGCACAGTGAGTCCGGGCTGGCCGTACCCCCGTCACATCGCTGCATGTACATCTTCACATCCTACGGGAAGGGGCGGCACAGTGAGTCCGGGCTGGCCGTACCCCCATCACATCGCTGCATGTACATCTTCACATCCTACGGAAGGGGCGGCACAGTGAGTCCGGGCTGGCCGTACCCCCATCACATCGCTGCATGTACATCTTCACATCCTACGGAAGGGGCGGCACAGTGAGTCCGGGCTGGCCGTACCCCCATCACATCGCTGCATGTACATCTTCACATCCTACGGGAAGGGGCGGCACAGTGAGTCCGGGCTGGCCGTACCCCGTCACATCGCTGCATGTACATCTTCACATCCTACGGGAAGGGGCGGCACAGTGAGTCCGGGCTGGCCGTACCCCATCACATCGCTGCATGTACATCTTCACATCCTACGGGAAGGGGCGGCACAGTGAGTCCGGGCTGGCCGTACCCCATCACATCGCTGCATGTACATCTTCACATCCTACGGGAAGGGGCGGCACAGTGAGTCCGGGCTGGCCGTACCCCATCACATCGCTGCATGTACATCTTCACATCCTACGGGAAGGGGCGGCACAGTGAGTCCGGGCTGGCCGTACCCCATCACATCGCTGCATGTACATCTTCACATCCTACGGGAAGGGGCGGCACAGTGAGTCCGGGCTGGCCGTACCCCCATCACATCGCTGCATGTACATCTTCACATCCTACGGGAAGGGGCGGCACAGTGAGTCCGGGCTGGCCGTACCCCCATCACATCGCTGCATGTACATCTTCACATCCTACGGGAAGGGGCGCACAGTGAGTCCGGGCTGGCCGTACCCCATCACATCGCTGCATGTACATCTTCACATCCTACGGGAAGGGGCGGCACAGTGAGTCCGGGCTGGCCGTACCCCATCACATCGCTGCATGTACATCTTCACATCCTACGGGAAGGGGCGGCACAGTGAGTCCGGGCTGGCCGTACCCCCATCACATCGCTGCATGTACATCTTCACATCCTACGGGAAGGGGCGGCACAGTGAGTCCGGGCTGGCCGTACCCCATCACATCGCTGCATGTACATCTTCACATCCTACGGGAAGGGGCGGCACAGTGAGTCCGGGCTGGCCGTACCCCCATCACATCGCTGCATGTACATCTTCACATCCTACGGGAAGGGGCGGCACAGTGAGTCCGGGCTGGCCGTACCCCCATCACATCGCTGCATGTACATCTTCACATCCTACGGGAAGGGGCGGCACAGTGAGTCCGGGCTGGCCGTACCCCCATCACATCGCTGCATGTACATCTTCACATCCTACGGGAAGGGGCGGCACAGTGAGTCCGGGCTGGCCGTACCCCCATCACATCGCTGCATGTACATCTTCACATCCTACGGGAAGGGGCTGGCACAGTGAGTCCGGGCTGGCCGTACCCCCATCACATCGCTGCATGTACATCTTCACATCCTACGGGAAGGGGCGGCACAGTGAGTCCGGGCTGGCCGTACCCCATCACATCGCTGCATGTACATCTTCACATCCTACGGGAAGGGGCGGCACAGTGAGTCCGGGCTGGCCGTACCCCCATCACATCGCTGCATGTACATCTTCACATCCTACGGGAAGGGGCGGCACAGTGAGTCCGGGCTGGCCGTACCCCCATCACATCGCTGCATGTACATCTTCACATCCTACGGGAAGGGGCGGCACAGTGAGTCCGGGCTGGCCGTACCCCATCACATCGCTGCATGTACATCTTCACATCCTACGGGAAGGGCGGCACAGTGAGTCCGGGCTGGCCGTACCCCCATCACATCGCTGCATGTACATCTTCACATCCTACGGGAAGGGGCGGCACAGTGAGTCCGGGCTGGCCGTACCCCCATCACATCGCTGCATGTACATCTTCACATCCTACGGGAAGGGGTGGCACAGTGAGTCCGGGCTGGCCGTACCCCCATCACATCGCTGCATGTACATCTTCACATCCTACGGGAAGGTGCGGCACAGTGAGTCCGGGCTGGCCGTACCCCCGTCACATCGCTGCATGTACATCTTCACATCCTACGGGAAGGGGCGGCACAGTGAGTCCGGGCTGGCCGTACCCCATCACATCGCTGCATGTACATCTTCACATCCTACGGGAAGGGGCGGCACAGTGAGTCCGGGCTGGCCGTACCCCATCACATCGCTGCATGTACATCTTCACATCCTACGGGAAGGGGCGGCACAGTGAGTCCGGGCTGGCCTGTACCCCCATCACATCGCTGCATGTACATCTTCACATCCTACGGGAAGGGGCGGCACAGTGAGTCCGGGCTGGCCGTACCCCATCACATCGCTGCATGTACATCTTCACATCCTACGGGAAGGGGCGGCACAGTGAGTCCGGGCTGGCCGTACCCCCATCACATCGCTGCATGTACATCTTCACATCCTACGGGAAGGGGCGGCACAGTGAGTCCGCGCTGGCCGTACCCCATCACATCGCTGCATGTACATCTTCACATCCTACGGGAAGGGGCGGCACAGTGAGTCCGGGCTGGCCGTACCCCCATCACATCGCTGCATGTACATCTTCACATCCTACGGGAAGGGGCGGCACAGTGAGTCCGCGCTGGCCGTACCCCATCACATCGCTGCATGTACATCTTCACATCCTACGGGAAGGGGCGGCACAGTGAGTCCGGGCTGGCCGTACCCCGTCACATCGCTGCATGTACATCTTCACATCCTACGGGAAGGGGCGGCACAGTGAGTCCGGGCTGGCCGTACCCCCATCACATCGCTGCATGTACATCTTCACATCCTACGGGAAGGGGCGGCACAGTGAGTCCGGGCTGGCCGTACCCGTCACATCGCTGCATGTACATCTTCACATCCTACGGGAAGGGGCGGCACAGTGAGTCCGGGCTGGCCGTACCCCCATCACATCGCTGCATGTACATCTTCACATCCTACGGGAAGGGGCGGCACAGTGAGTCCGGGCTGGCCGTACCCCCATCACATCGCTGCATGTACATCTTCACATCCTACGGGAAGGGGCGGCACAGTGAGTCCGGGCTGGCCGTACCCCATCACATCGCTGCATGTACATCTTCACATCCTACGGGAAGGGGCGGCACAGTGAGTCCGGGCTGGCCGTACCCCATCACATCGCTGCATGTACATCTTCACATCCTACGGGAAGGGGCGGCACAGTGAGTCCGGGCTGGCTGTACCCCCATCACATCGCTGCATGTACATCTTCACATCCTACGGGAAGGGGCGGCACAGTGAGTCCGGGCTGGCCGTACCCCATCACATCGCTGCATGTACATCTTCACATCCTACGGGAAGGGGCGGCACAGTGAGTCCGGGCTGGCCGTACCCCATCACATCGCTGCATGTACATCTTCACATCCTACGGGAAGGGGCGGCACAGTGAGTCCGGGCTGGCCGTACCCCGTCACATCGCTGCATGTACATCTTCACATCCTACGGGAAGGGGCGGCACAGTGAGTCCGGGCTGGCCGTACCCCATCACATCGCTGCATGTACATCTTCACATCCTACGGGAAGGGGCGGCACAGTGAGTCCGGGCTGGCCGTACCCCATCACATCGCTGCATGTACATCTTCACATCCTACGGGAAGGGGCGGCACAGTGAGTCCGGGCTGGCCGTACCCCATCACATCGCTGCATGTACATCTTCACATCCTACGGGAAGGGGCAGCACAGTGAGTCCGGGCTGGCCGTACCCCATCACATCGCTGCATGTACATCTTCACATCCTACGGGAAGGGGCGGCACAGTGAGTCCGGGCTGGCCGTACCCCATCACATCGCTGCATGTACATCTTCACATCCTACGGGAAGGGGCGGCACAGTGAGTCCGGGCTGGCCGTACCCCATCACATCGCTGCATGTACATCTTCACATCCTACGGGAAGGGGCAGCACAGTGAGTCCGGGCTGCCGTACCCCCATCACATCGCTGCATGTACATCTTCACATCCTACGGGAAGGGCGGCACAGTGAGTCCGGGCTGGCCGTACCCCCATCACATCGCTGCATGTACATCTTCACATCCTACGGGAAGGGGCGGCACAGTGAGTCCGGGCTGGCCGTACCCCATCACATCGCTGCATGTACATCTTCACATCCTACAGGAAGGGACGGCACAGTGAGTCCGCGCTGGCCGTACCCCCATCACATCGCTGCATGTACATCTTCACATCCTACGGGAAGGGGCGGCACAGTGAGTCCGGGCTGGCCGTACCCCCATCACATCGCTGCATGTACATCTTCACATCCTACAGGAAGGGACGGCACAGTGAGTCCGCGCTGGCCGTACCCCCATCACATCGCTGCATGTACATCTTCACATCCTACGGGAAGGGGCGGCACAGTGAGTCCGGGCTGGCCGTACCCCATCACATCGCTGCATGTACATCTTCACATCCTACGGGAAGGGGCGGCACAGTGAGTCCGGGCTGGCCGTACCCCATCACATCGCTGCATGTACATCTTCACATCCTACGGGAAGGGGCGGCACAGTGAGTCCGGGCTGGCCGTACCCCATCACATCGCTGCATGTACATCTTCACATCCTACGGGAAGGGGCGGCACAGTGAGTCCGGGCTGGCCGTACCCCCATCACATCGCTGCATGTACATCTTCACATCCTACGGGAAGGGGCGGCACAGTGAGTCCGGGCTGGCCGTACCCCATCACATCGCTGCATGTACATCTTCACATCCTACGGGAAGGGGCGGCACAGTGAGTCCGCGCTGGCCGTACCCCATCACATCGCTGCATGTACATCTTCACATCCTACGGGAAGGGGCGGCACAGTGAGTCCGGGCTGGCCGTACCCTATCACATCGCTGCATATACATCTTCACATCCTACGGAAGGGGCGGCACAGTGAGTCCGGGCTGGCCGTACCCCGTCACATCGCTGCATGTACATCTTCACATCCTACGGGAAGGGGCGGCACAGTGAGTCCGGGCTGGCCGTACCCCCATCACATCGCTGCATGTACATCTTCACATCCTACGGGAAGGGGCGGCACAGTGAGTCCGGGCTGGCCGTACCCCGTCACATCGCTGCATGTACATCTTCACATCCTACGGGAAGGGGCGGCACAGTGAGTCCGGGCTGGCCGTACCCCCATCACATCGCTGCATGTACATCTTCACATCCTACGGGAAGGGGCGGCACAGTGAGTCCGGGCTGGCCGTACCCCCATCACATCGCTGCATGTACATCTTCACATCCTATGGGAAGGGGCGGCACAGTGAGTCCGGGCTGGCCGTACCCCCGTCACATCGCTGCATGTACATCTTCACATCCTACGGGAAGGGGCGGCACAGTGAGTCCGGGCTGGCCGTACCCCATCACATCGCTGCATGTACATCTTCACATCCTACGGGAAGGGGCGGCACAGTGAGTCCGGGCTGGCCGTACCCCCGTCACATCGCTGCATGTACATCTTCACATCCTACGGGAAGGGGCGGCACAGTGAGTCCGGGCTGGCCGTACCCCCGTCACATCGCTGCATGTACATCTTCACATCCTACGGGAAGGGGCGGCACAGTGAGTCCGGGCTGGCCGTACCCCCATCACATCGCTGCATGTACATCTTCACATCCTACGGGAAGGGGCGGCACAGTGAGTCCGGGCTGGCTGTACCCCATCACATCGCTGCATGTACATCTTCACATCCTACGGAAGGGGCGGCACAGTGAGTCCGGGCTGGCCGTACCCCCATCACATCGCTGCATGTACATCTTCACATCCTACGGGAAGGGGCGGCACAGTGAGTCCGGGCTGGCCGTACCCCCGTCACATCGCTGCATGTACATCTTCACATCCTACGGGAAGGGGCGGCACAGTGAGTCCGGGCTGGCCGTACCCCATCACATCGCTGCATGTACATCTTCACATCCTACGGGAAGGGGCGGCACAGTGAGTCCGGGCTGGCCGTACCCCCGTCACATCGCTGCATGTACATCTTCACATCCTACGGAAGGGGCGGCACAGTGAGTCCGGGCTGGCCGTACCCCCGTCACATCGCTGCATGTACATCTTCACATCCTATGGGAAGGGGCGGCACAGTGAGTCCGGGCTGGCCGTACCCCCATCACATCGCTGCATGTACATCTTCACATCCTACGGGAAGGGGCGGCACAGTGAGTCCGGGCTGGCCGTACCCCATCACATCGCTGCATGTACATCTTCACATCCTACGGGAAGGGGCGGCACAGTGAGTCCGGGCTGGCCGTACCCCCATCACATCGCTGCATGTACATCTTCACATCCTACGGGAAGGGGCGGCACAGTGAGTCCGGGCTGGCCGTACCCCATCACATCGCTGCATGTACATCTTCACATCCTATGGGAAGGGGCAGCACAGTGAGTCCGGGCTGGCCGTACCCCATCACATCGCTGCATGTACATCTTCACATCCTATGGGAAGGGGCGGCACAGTGAGTCCGGGCTGGCCGTACCCCCGTCACATCGCTGCATGTACATCTTCACATCCTACGGGAAGGGGCGGCACAGTGAGTCCGGGCTGGCCGTACCCCCATCACATCGCTGCATGTACATCTTCACATCCTACGGGAAGGGGCGGCACAGTGAGTCCGGGCTGGCCGTACCCCGTCACATCGCTGCATGTACATCTTCACATCCTACGGGAAGGGGCGGCACAGTGAGTCCGGGCTGGCCGTACCCCATCACATCGCTGCATGTACATCTTCACATCCTACGGGAAGGGGCGGCACAGTGAGTCCGGGCTGGCCGTACCCCCATCACATCGCTGCATGTACATCTTCACATCCTACGGGAAGGGGCGGCACAGTGAGTCCGGGCTGGCCGTACCCCGTCACATCGCTGCATGTACATCTTCACATCCTACGGGAAGGGGCGGCACAGTGAGTCCGCGCTGGCCGTACCCCATCACATCGCTGCATGTACATCTTCACATCCTACGGGAAGGGGCAGCACAGTGAGTCTGCGCTGGCCGTACCCCATCACATCGCTGCATGTACATCTTCACATCCTACGGGAAGGGGAGGCACAGTGAGTCCGGGCTGGCCGTACCCCGTCACATCGCTGCATGTACATCTTCACATCCTACGGGAAGGGGCAGCACAGTGAGTCCGCGCTGGCCGTACCCCCATCACATCGCTGCATGTACATCTTCACATCCTACGGGAAGGGGAGGCACAGTGAGTCCGGGCTGGCCGTACCCCATCACATCGCTGCATGTACATCTTCACATCCTACGGGAAGGGCAGCACAGTGAGTCCGGGCTGGCCGTACCCCCATCACATCGCTGCATGTACATCTTCACATCCTACGGGAAGGGGCGGCACAGTGAGTCCGGGCTGGCTGTACCCCCATCACATCGCTGCATGTACATCTTCACATCCTACGGGAAGGGCGGCACAGTGAGTCCGGGCTGGCCGTACCCCCATCACATCGCTGCATGTACATCTTCACATCCTACGGGAAGGGGCGGCACAGTGAGTCCGGGCTGGCTGTACCCCATCACATCGCTGCATGTACATCTTCACATCCTACGGGAAGGGGCGGCACAGTGAGTCCGGGCTGGCCGTACCCCATCACATCGCTGCATGTACATCTTCACATCCTACGGGAAGGGGCGGCACAGTGAGTCCGGGCTGGCCGTACCCCCATCACATCGCTGCATGTACATCTTCACATCCTACGGGAAGGGCGGCACAGTGAGTCCGGGCTGGCCGTACCCCCATCACATAGCTGCATGTACATCTTCACATCCTACGGGAAGGGGCGGCACAGTGAGTCCGGGCTGGCCGTACCCCATCACATCGCTGCATGTACATCTTCACATCCTACGGGAAGGGGCGGCACAGTGAGTCCGCGCTGGCCGTACCCCGTCACATCGCTGCATGTACATCTTCACATCCTACGGGAAGGGGCGGCACAGTGAGTCCGCGCTGGCCGTACCCCATCACATCGCTGCATGTACATCTTCACATCCTACGGGAAGGGGCAGCACAGTGAGTCCGCGCTGGCCGTACCCCCATCACATCGCTGCATGTACATCTTCACATCCTACGGGAAGGGGCGGCACAGTGAGTCCGGGCTGGCCGTACCCCCATCACATCGCTGCATGTACATCTTCACATCCTACGGGAAGGGGCGGCACAGTGAGTCCGCGCTGGCCGTACCCCCATCACATCGCTGCATGTACATCTTCACATCCTACGGGAAGGGGCGGCACAGTGAGTCCGGGCTGGCCGTACCCCATCACATCGCTGCATGTACATCTTCACATCCTACGGGAAGGGGCGGCACAGTGAGTCCGGGCTGGCCGTACCCCATCACATCGCTGCATGTACATCTTCACATCCTACGGGAAGGGACGGCACAGTGAGTCCGGGCTGGCCGTACCCCATCACATCGCTGCATGTACATCTTCACATCCTACGGGAAGGGGCGGCACAGTGAGTCCGGGCTGGCCGTACCCCCATCACATCGCTGCATGTACATCTTCACATCCTACGGGAAGGGACGGCACAGTGAGTCCGGGCTGGCCGTACCCCATCACATCGCTGCATGTACATCTTCACATCCTACGGGAAGGGGCGGCACAGTGAGTCCGGGCTGGCCGTACCCCCATCACATCGCTGCATGTACATCTTCACATCCTACAGGAAGGGGCGGCACAGTGAGTCCGGGCTGGCCGTACCCCATCACATCGCTGCATGTACATCTTCACATCCTACGGGAAGGGGCGGCACAGTGAGTCCGGGCTGGCCGTACCCCATCACATCGCTGCATGTACATCTTCACATCCTACGGGAAGGGGCGGCACAGTGAGTCCGGGCTGGCCGTACCCCATCACATCGCTGCATGTACATCTTCACATCCTACGGGAAGGGGCGGCACAGTGAGTCCGGGCTGGCCGTACCCCATCACATCGCTGCATGTACATCTTCACATCCTACGGGAAGGGGCGGCACAGTGAGTCCGGGCTGGCCGTACCCCCATCACATCGCTGCATGTACATCTTCACATCCTACGGGAAGGGGCGGCACAGTGAGTCCGGGCTGGCCGTACACCCATCACATCGCTGCATGTACATCTTCACATCCTACGGGAAGGGGCGGCACAGTGAGTCCGGGCTGGCCGTACCCCATCACATCGCTGCATGTACATCTTCACATCCTACGGGAAGGGGCGGCACAGTGAGTCCGGGCTGGCCGTACCCCATCACATCGCTGCATGTACATCTTCACATCCTACGGGAAGGGGCGGCACAGTGAGTCCGGGCTGGCCGTACCCCCGTCACATCGCTGCATGTACATCTTCACATCCTACGGGAAGGGGCGGCACAGTGAGTCCGGGCTGGCCGTACCCCATCACATCGCTGCATGTACATCTTCACATCCTACGGGAAGGGGCGGCACAGTGAGTCCGCGCTGGCCGTACCCCATCACATCGCTGCATGTACATCTTCACATCCTACGGGAAGGTGCGGCACAGTGAGTCCGGGCTGGCCGTACCCCATCACATCGCTGCATGTACATCTTCACATCCTACGGGAAGGGGCGGCACAGTGAGTCCGCGCTGGCCGTACCCCCGTCACATCGCTGCATGTACATCTTCACATCCTACGGGAAGGGGCGGCACAGTGAGTCCGGGCTGGCCGTACCCCATCACATAGCTGCATGTACATCTTCACATCCTACGGGAAGGGGCGGCACAGTGAGTCCGGGCTGGCCGTACCCCATCACATCGCTGCATGTACATCTTCACATCCTACAGGAAGGGGCGGCACAGTGAGTCCGGGCTGGCCGTACCCCCATCACATCGCTGCATGTACATCTTCACATCCTACGGGAAGGGGCGGCACAGTGAGTCCGGGCTGGCCGTACCCCATCACATCGCTGCATGTACATCTTCACATCCTACGGGAAGGGGCGGCACAGTGAGTCCGGGCTGGCCGTACCCCATCACATCGCTGCATGTACATCTTCACATCCTACGGGAAGGGGCGGCACAGTGAGTCCGGGCTGGCCGTACCCCGTCACATCGCTGCATGTACATCTTCACATCCTACGGGAAGGGGCGGCACAGTGAGTCCGCGCTGGCCGTACCCCGTCACATCGCTGCATGTACATCTTCACATCCTACGGGAAGGGACGGCACAGTGAGTCCGGGCTGGCCGTACCCCCATCACATCGCTGCATGTACATCTTCACATCCTACGGGAAGGTGCGGCACAGTGAGTCCGGGCTGGCCGTACCCCCATCACATCGCTGCATGTACATCTTCACATCCTACGGGAAGGGGCGGCACAGTGAGTCCGGGCTGGCCGTACCCCCATCACATCGCTGCATATACATCTTCACATCCTACGGGAAGGGGCGGCACAGTGAGTCCGGGCTGGCCGTACCCCATCACATCGCTGCATGTACATCTTCACATCCTACGGGAAGGGGCGGCACAGTGAGTCCGGGCTGGCCGTACCCCGTCACATCGCTGCATGTACATCTTCACATCCTACGGGAAGGGGCGGCACAGTGAGTCCGGGCTGGCCGTACCCCCGTCACATCGCTGCATGTACATCTTCACATCCTACGGGAAGGGGCGGCACAGTGAGTCCGCGCTGGCCGTACCCCATCACATCGCTGCATGTACATCTTCACATCCTACGGGAAGGGGCGGCACAGTGAGTCCGGGCTGGCCGTACCCCATCACATCGCTGCATGTACATCTTCACATCCTACGGGAAGGGGCGGCACAGTGAGTCCGGGCTGGCCGTACCCCCATCACATCGCTACATGTACATCTTCACATCCTACGGGAAGGGACGGCACAGTGAGTCCGGGCTGGCCGTACCCCCATCACATCGCTGCATGTACATCTTCACATCCTACGGGAAGGGGCGGCACAGTGAGTCCGGGCTGGCCGTACCCCCATCACATCGCTGCATGTACATCTTCACATCCTACGGGAAGGGGCGGCACAGTGAGTCCGGGCTGGCCGTACCCCATCACATCGCTGCATGTACATCTTCACATCCTACGGGAAGGGGCGGCACAGTGAGTCCGGGCTGGCCGTACCCCCATCACATCGCTGCATGTACATCTTCACATCCTACGGGAAGGGGCGGCACAGTGAGTCCGGGCTGGCCGTACCCCATCACATCGCTGCATGTACATGTTCACATCCTACGGGAAGGGGCGGCACAGTGAGTCCGGGCTGGCCGTACCCCCGTCACATCGCTGCATGTACATCTTCACATCCTACGGGAAGGGGCGGCACAGTGAGTCCGGGCTGGCCGTACCCCCATCACATCGCTGCATGTACATCTTCACATCCTACGGGAAGGGACGGCACAGTGAGTCCGGGCTGGCCGTACCCCATCACATCGCTGCATGTACATCTTCACATCCTACGGGAAGGGGCAGCACAGTGAGTCCGGGCTGGCCGTACCCCATCACATCGCTGCATGTACATCTTCACATCCTACGGGAAGGGGCGGCACAGTGAGTCCGGGCTGGCCGTACCCCCATCACATCGCTGCATGTACATCTTCACATCCTACGGGAAGGGGCGGCACAGTGAGTCCGGGCTGGCCGTACCCCATCACATCGCTGCATGTACATCTTCACATCCTACGGGAAGGGGCGGCACAGTGAGACCGCGCTGGCCGTACCCCATCACATCGCTGCATGTACATCTTCACATCCTACGGGAAGGGGCGGCACAGTGAGTCCGGGCTGGCCGTACCCCCATCACATCGCTGCATGTACATCTTCACATCCTACGGGAAGGGGCGGCACAGTGAGTCCGGGCTGGCTGTACCCCATCACATCGCTGCATGTACATCTTCACATCCTACGGGAAGGGGCGGCACAGTGAGTCCGCGCTGGCCGTACCCCATCACATCGCTGCATGTACATCTTCACATCCTACGGGAAGGGGCAGCACAGTGAGTCCGGGCTGGCCGTACCCCGTCACATCGCTGCATGTACATCTTCACATCCTACGGGAAGGGGCGGCACAGTGAGTCCGGGCTGGCCGTACCCCCATCACATCGCTGCATGTACATCTTCACATCCTACGGGAAGGGGCGGCACAGTGAGTCCGGGCTGGCCGTACCCCCATCACATCGCTGCATGTACATCTTCACATCCTACGGGAAGGGGCAGCACAGTGAGTCCGGGCTGGCCGTACCCCGTCACATCGCTGCATGTACATCTTCACATCCTACGGGAAGGGGCGGCACAGTGAGTCCGGGCTGGCCGTACCCCATCACATCGCTGCATGTACATCTTCACATCCTACGGGAAGGGGCGGCACAGTGAGTCCGGGCTGGCCGTACCCCATCACATCGCTGCATGTACATCTTCACATCCTACGGGAAGGGGCGGCACAGTGAGTCCGGGCTGGCCGTACCCCGTCACATCGCTGCATGTACATCTTCACATCCTACGGGAAGGGGCGGCACAGACCCCACTATAGCAATGCAGCAATAAATCAGGCAGCGCTGGCACTAGAACATAACTTACTTAATGTGCGGGTGAGAGCGCTGTAGCTTCACATTGCACAGCCAGTATAACCAGCCTCACACTGACGAGGCACACAAGGGTGAAACAGATGCCTGTGCGTAGGTTACTGGCTCTGCACTTCTTTAATACGGCAATCAGTAGCTTATAGGGCTCCATGTTACATGGACAAGTTCACCGGATGACCTCTCTGACAGCTACCTGCCTGTGTGAGTGACAGCTCCCTGCCTGTGTGAGTGACAGCTCCCTGCCTGTGTGAGTGACAACTCTCTGCCTGTGTGAGTGACAGCTCCCTGCCTGTGTGAGTGACAACTCTCTGCCTGTGTGAGTGACAGCTCCCTGCCTGTGTGAGTGACTGCTCCCTGACTGTGTGAGTGACAGCTACCTGCCTGCGTGAGTGACAGCTCCCTGCCTGTGTGAGTGACTGCTCCCTGACTGTGTGAGTGACAGCTCCCTGCCTGTGTGAGTGACAACTCTCTGCCTGTGTGAGTGACAACTCTGCCTGTGTGAGTGACAGCTCCCTGCCTGTGTGAGTGACAGCTCCCTGCCTGTGTGAGTGACCGCTCCCTGCCTGTGGTGTGACAGCTCCCTGCCCCTGTGTGAGTGACAGTTCCCTGCCTGTGTGAGTGACCGCTCCCTGCCCATGTGTGAGTGACAGCTCCCTGCCTGTATGAGTGACAGCTCCCTGTCTGTGTGAGTGACAGCTCCCTGCCTGTGTGAGTGACAGATCCCTGCCTGTGTGAGTGACCGCTCCCTGCCCCTGTGTGAGTGACAGCTCCCTGCCCGTGTGAGTGACAGCTCCCTGCCTGTGTGAGTGACAGCTCCCTGTCTGTGTGAGTGACAGCTCCCTGCCTGTGTGAGTGACAGATCCCTGCCTGTGTGAGTGACGGCTCCCTGCCTGTGTGAGTGACGGCTCCCTGCCTGTGTGAGTAACGGCTCCCTGCCTGTGTGAGTGACAACTCTGCCTGTGTGAGTAACGGCTCCCTGCCTGTGTGAGTGACTGCTCCCTGCCCGTGTGAGTGACGGCTCCCTGCCTGTGTGAGTGACAGCTCCCTGCCTGTGTGAGTGACGGCTCCCTGCCTGTGTGAGTAACGGCTCCCTGCCTGTGTGAGTAACGGCTCCCTGCCCCTGTGTGAGTGACTGCTCCCTGCCTGTGTGAGTGACTGCTCCCTGCCCGTGTGAGTGACGGCTCCCTGCCTGTGTGAGTGACGGCTCCCTGCCTGTGTGAGTGACGGCTCCCTGCCTGTGTGAGTAACAGCTCCCTGCCTGTGTGAGTAACAGCTCCCTGTCTGTGTGAGTGACCGCTCCCTGCCCTGTGTGAGTGTCAGCTCCCAGCCTGTGTGAGTGACAGCTCCCTGCCTGTGTGAGTGACAGCTCCCTGCCTGTGTGAGTGATAGCTCCCTGCCTGTGTGAGTGACCGCTCCCTGCCCCTGTGTGAGTGACAGCTCCCTGTCTGTGTGAGTGACAGCTCCCTGCCCCTGTGTGAGTGACAGCTCCCTGCCTGTGTGAGTGACCGCTCCCTGCCTGTGTGAGTGACCACTCCCTGCCCCTGTGTGAGTGACAGCTCCCTGCCTGTGTGAGTGACAGCTCCCTGCCTGTGTGAGTGACCGCTCCCTGCCTTTGTGAGTGACTGCTCCCTGCCCCTGTGTGAGTGACAGCTCCCTGCCTGTGTGAGTGACAACTCCCTGTCTGTGTGAGTGACAGCTCCCTGCCCCTGTGTGAGTGACAGCTCCCTGTCTGTGTGAGTGACAGCTCCCTGCCCCTGTGTGAGTGACGGCTCCCTGCCTGTGTGAGTGACCGCTCCCTGCCTGTGAGTGACAGCTCCCTGCCTGTGTGAGTGACCACTCCCTGCCTGTGTGAGTGACCACTCCCTGCCTGTGTGAGTGACCGCTCCCTGCCTGTGTGAGTGACGGCTCCCTGCCTGTGTGAGTGACGGCTCACTGCCTGTGTGAGTGACAGCTCCCTGCCCGTGTGAGTGACTGCTCCCTGCCCGTGTGAGTGACAGCTCCCTGCCCGTGTGAGTGACAGCTCCCTGCCCATGTGAGTGACAGCTCCCTGCCTGTGTGAGTGACAGCTCCCTGCCTGTGTGAGTGACAGCTCCCTGCCCCTGTGTGAGTGACAGCTCCCTGCCTGTGTGAGTGACGGCTCCCTGCCTGTGTGAGTGACCGCTCCCTGCCCCTGTGTGAGTGACAGCTCCCTGCCCCTGTGTGAGTGACTGCTCCCTGCCCGTGTGAGTGACTGCTCCCTGCCTGTGTGAGTGACAGCTCCCTGCCTATGTGAGTGACCGCTCCCTACCCCTGTGTGAGTGACCGCTCCCTGCCCCTGTGTGAGTGACAGCTCCCTGCCCCTGTGTGAGTGACAGCTCCCTGCCCGTGTGAGTGACTGCTCCCTGCTGTGTGAGTGACAGCTCCCTGCCCCTGTGTGAGTGACCGCTCCCTGCATGTGTGAGTGACCGCTCCCTGCCCCTGTGTGAGTGACAGCTCCCTGCCCCTGTGTGACTGACAGCTCCCTGCCCCTGTGTGAGTGACAGCTCCCTGCCTGTGTGAGTGACAGCTCCCTACCTGTGTGAGTGACAGCTCCCTGCCTGTGTGAGTGACTGCTCCCTGTCCCTGTGTGAGTGACAGCTCCCTGCCTGTGTGAGTGACAGCTCCCTGCCCCTGTGTGAGTGACAGCTCCCTGCCTGTGTGAGTGACAACTCCCTGTCTGTGTGAGTGACAGCTCCCTGCCCCTGTGTGAGTGACAGCTCCCTGTCTGTGTGAGTGACAGCTCCCTGCCCCTGTGTGAGTGACGGCTCCCTGCCTGTGTGAGTGACCGCTCCCTGCCTGTGAGTGACAGCTCCCTGCCTGTGTGAGTGACCACTCCCTGCCTGTGTGAGTGACCACTCCCTGCCTGTGTGAGTGACCGCTCCCTGCCTGTGTGAGTGACGGCTCCCTGCCTGTGTGAGTGACGGCTCACTGCCTGTGTGAGTGACGGCTCCCTGCCCATGTGAGTGACTGCTCCCTGCCCGTGTGAGTGACAGCTCCCTGCCCGTGTGAGTGACAGCTCCCTGCCCATGTGAGTGACAGCTCCCTGCCTGTGTGAGTGACAGCTCCCTGCCTGTGTGAGTGACAGCTCCCTGCCCCTGTGTGAGTGACAGCTCCCTGCCTGTGTGAGTGACGGCTCCCTGCCTGTGTGAGTGACCGCTCCCTGCCCCTGTGTGAGTGACAGCTCCCTGCCCCTGTGTGAGTGACTGCTCCCTGCCCGTGTGAGTGACTGCTCCCTGCCTATGTGAGTGACCGCTCCCTACCCCTGTGTGAGTGACCGCTCCCTGCCCCTGTGTGAGTGACAGCTCCCTGCCCCTGTGTGAGTGACAGCTCCCTGCCCGTGTGAGTGACTGCTCCCTGCTGTGTGAGTGACAGCTCCCTGCCCCTGTGTGAGTGACCGCTCCCTGCATGTGAGTGACCGCTCCCTGCCCCTGTGTGACTGACAGCTCCCTGCCCCTGTGTGAGTGACAGCTCCCTGCCTGTGTGAGTGACAGCTCCCTACCTGTGTGAGTGACAGCTCCCTGCCTGTGTGAGTGACTGCTCTTTGTCCCTGTGTGAGTGACAGCTCCCTGCCTGTGTGAGTGACAGCTCCCTGCCCCTGTGTGAGTGACAGCTCCCTGCCTGTGTGAGTGACCGCTCCCTGCCCCTGTGTGAGTGACAGCTCCCTGCCTGTGTGAGTGACCGCTCCCTGCCCCTGTGTGAGTGACCGCTCTCTGCCTGTGTGAGTGACCGCTCCCTGCCCCTGTGTGAGTGACAGCTCCTTGCCCGTGTGAGTGACAGCTCCCTGCCTGTGTGAGTGACAGCTCCCTGCCTGTGTGAGTGACAGCTTCCTGCCCCTGTGTGAGTGACAGCTCCCTGCCTGTGTGAGTGACTGCTCCCTGCCCGTGTGAGTAACTGCTCCCTGCCTGTGTGAGTGACAGCTCCCTGCCTGTGTGAGTGACTGCTCCCTACCCCTGTGTGAGTGACCGCTCCCTGCCCCTGTGTGAATGACAGCTCCCTGCCCCTGTGTGAGTGACAGCTCCCTGCCCCTGTGTGAGTGACTGCTCCCTGCTGTGTGAGTGACAGCTCCTTGCCCCTGTGTGAGTGACCGCTCCCTGCCTGTGTGAGTGACCGCTCCCTGCCCCTGTGTGAGTGACAGCTCCCTGCCCCTGTGTGACTGACAGCTCCCTGCCCCTGTGTGAGTGACAGCTCCCTGCCTGTGTGAGTGACAGCTCCCTGCCTGTGTGAGTGACAGCTCCCTGCCTGTGTGAGTGACTGCTCCCTGCCCCTGTGTGAGTGACAGCTCCCTGCCTGTGTGAGTGACAGCTCCCTGCCCCTGTGTGAGTGACAGCTCCCTGCCTGTGTGAGTGACTGCTCCCTGCCCCTGTGTGAGTGACAGCTCCCTGCCTGTGTGAGTGACTGCTCCCTGCCCCTGTGTGAGTGACTGCTCCCTGCCTGTGTGAGTGACCGCTCCCTGCCCCTGTGTAAGTGACAGCTCCCTGCCTGTGTGAGTGACTGCTCCCTGCCCCTGTGTGAGTGACCGCTCCCTGCTTGTGTGAGTGACTGCTCCCTGCCCCTGTGTGAGTGACCGCTCCCTGCCCCTGTGTGAGTGACCGCTCCCTGCCTGTGTGAGTGACTGCTCCCTGCCCCTGTGTGAGTGACCGCTCCCTGCCTGTGTGAGTGACTGCTCCCTGCCCCTGTGTGAGTGACCACTTGTGGCGAAAATGGGGGGTAATCAGCGCATTAATAAAGGCAGTGGGCTCGGCTGGTTACCCCTATTTCGTATTGGGGATGAAGGGGTTAATATTATATGCTGTTCCCCTTTTAAGACTGCTAATTTAGGAACGGAGTGAGCCAGCACCCTGATTTTTGGGGTGCCGCCTCCGTGTAATCCCCCAAGTACACACATATTAAAAATATAACTTTGTCATAAGGGAAACATATATTTTTGATGACGTGCCTTTCTGGTGCAGTTAATATGTACCGGCAGGATGCTGTTTTTTTCTGCCTGCCTTTGTAATGCATTAAGGACCAAATGTTATGCATACATGAAAGACCCCAGTTTCTTAAAGTGTCACTTAATCAGGATGTTTCTGAGTAGCAGGTCCTGTTACTCATCCTGGCTATTTCACACCTTGGGACCAAACTCCAGACATTGCGTCCCCAGAAATGAATGGCCCCTTTTTACTTAGCAGTGCTACCAAGCTGCTTACTGAGCATGCTCAGAGTTACCTGGGCTGGCTGTAGGATTTGCCCATGTGACCTGGCAGGTTCTGATAGGAGGAAGATAATTCCTTGCCAATGGGATGAGGCTAATGTAACCCTTCAAAGGCCCTTGTCCTTAAAAAGGCCTGTACCCCTCATTCCTGGGTTGTTGTTGTTCCTGCTGTTGTTTTTTTGCTGTTGCTGTTGTTACCTGATTTCTTCAAGTGGATAAGACCTAAGTACAGCGGCTACGATTCCAGAACGCAAGGGGTTAAAAAACATCGCAACAAGGAAACTTGCCCTGCTTCAGGATTTCGTTAGCCCTGGGTATCCAGACCAATCCCAGAGAACTAGAAAGGACTTTGCACATTCACAGAAGGATTGGGGCTGGCAATTTGTGCCCTTGCAAATGGACTACATTTTAAAGGACAATCTTCTGGTGCTTTGCACCTTTCTGGACATTATCCTCTGTTTCTCTACCCGTGAGTGTAATTATTAAGTTTATTCTGCAGTTGTCGTGTGTTTGCCTATCAAGGGAATAAATCTCAGTTTATTTTGCTCAACCTGTTCTGCTCAATCAGGATCCACGAAATATAAATGTGTTATTAAGCGCGTCTCCCGTCACACCGCTCCCTGCCCCTGTGTGAGTGACCGCTCCCTGCCTGTGTGAGTGACCGCTCCCTGCCTGTGTGAGTGACAGCTCCCTGTCTGTGTGAGTGACAGCTCCCTGCCTGTGTGAGTGACAACTCCCTGCCTGTGTGAGTGACCGCTCCCTGCCCCTGTGTGAGTGACTGCTCCCTGCCCCTGTGTGAGTGACCGCTCCCTGCCCCTGTGTGAGTGACCGCTCCCTGCCTGTGTGAGTGACCGCTCCCTGCCTGTGTGAGTGACTGCTCCCTGCTGTGTGAGTGACTGCTCCCTGCCTGTGTGAGTGACAGCTCCCTGCCTGTGTGAGTGACTGCTCCCTGCCCGTGTGAGTGACTGCTCCCTGCCCCTGTGTGAGTGACCGCTCCCTGCCCCTGTATGAGTGACAGCTCCCTGTCTGTGTGAGTGACAGCTCCCTGCCTGTGTGAGTGACTGCTCCCTGCCCCTGTGTGAGTGACTGCTCCCTGCCCCTGTGTGAGTGACCGCTCCCTGCCTGTGTGAGTTACAGCTCCCTGCCTGTGTGAGTGACTGCTCCCTGCCCCTGTGTGAGTGACCGCTCCCTGCCTGTGTGAGTGACAGCTCCCTGCCTGTGTGAGTGACTGCTCCCTGCCCCTGTGTGAGTGACAGCTCCCTGCCTGTGTGAGTGACAGCTCTCTGTCTGTGTGAGTGACCGCTCCCTGCCTGTGTGAGTGACAGCTCCCTGCCTGTGTGAGTGACTGCTCCCTGCCCCTGTGTGAGTGACAGCTCCCTGCCCCTGTGTGAGTGACCGCTCCCTGCCTGTGTGAGTGACTGCTCCCTGCCTGTGTGAGTGACCGCTCCCTGCCCCTGTGTGAGTGACAGCTCCCTGTCTGTGTGAGTGACCGCTCCCTGCCCATGTGTGAGTGACCGCTCCCTGCCTGTGTGAGTGACCGCTCCCTGCCCCTGTGTGAGTGACTGCTCCCTGCCCCTGTGTGAGTGACAGCTCCCTGTCTGTGTCAGTGACAGCTCCCTGCCTGTGTGAGTGACCGCTCCCTGCCTGTGTGAGTGACTGCTCCCTGCCTGTGTGAGTGACAGCTCCCTGCCTGTGTGAGTGACTGCTCCCTGCCTGTGTGAGTGACCGCTCCCTGCCTGTGTGAGTGACTGCTCCCTGCTGTGTGAGTGACTGCTCCCTGCCTGTGTGAGTGACTGCTCCCTGCCCCTGTGTGAGTGACCGCTCCCTGCCCCTGTGTGAGTGACCGCTCCCTGCCCCTGTGTGAGTGACAGCTCCCTGTCTGTGTGAGTGACAGCTCCCTGCCTGTGTGAGTGACTGCTCCCTGCCCCTGTGTGAGTGACTGCTCCCTGCCCCTGTGTGAGTGACCGCTCCCTGCCTGTGTGAGTTACAGCTCCCTGCCTGTGTGAGTGACTGCTCCCTGCCCCTGTGTGAGTGACCGCTCCCTGCCTGTGTGAGTGACCGCTCCCTGCCTGTGTGAGTGACAGCTCCCTGCCTGTGTGAGTGACTGCTCCCTGCCCCTGTGTGAGTGACAGCTCCCTGCCTGTGTGAGTGACAGCTCCCTGTCTGTGTGAGTGACCGCTCCCTGCCTGTGTGAGTGACAGCTCCCTGCCTGTGTGAGTGACTGCTCCCTGCCCCTGTGTGAGTGACAGCTCCCTGCCCCTGTGTGAGTGACTGCTCCCTGCCTGTGTGAGTGACTGCCCCTGCCTGTGTGAGTGACCGCTCCCTGCCCCTGTGTGAGTGACTGCTCCCTGTCTGTGTGAGTGACCGCTCCCTGCCCATGTGTGAGTGACAGCTCCCTGCCTGTGTGAGTGACTGCTCCCTGCCCCTGTGTGAGTGACAGCTCCCTGCCTCTGTGAGTGACAGCTCCCTGTCTGTGTGAGTGACCGCTCCCTGCCTCTGTGAGTGACAGCTGCCTGCCTGTGTGAGTGACGGCTCCCTGCCTGTGTGAGTGACTGCTCCCTGCCCCTGTGTGAGTGACAGCTCCCTGCCTGTGTGAGTGACAGCTCCCTGTCTGTGTGAGTGACCGCTCCCTGTCTGTGTGAGTGACCGCTCCCTGCCTGTGTGAGTGACAGCTCCCTGCCTGTGTGAGTGACGGCTCCCTGCCTGTGTGAGTGACTGCTCCCTGCCTGTGTGAGTGACTGCTCCCTGCCCCTGTGTGAGTGACAGCTCCCTGCCTGTGTGAGTGACAGCTCCCTGCCTGTGTGAGTGACTGCTCCCTGCCCCTGTGTGAGTGACAGCTCCCTGCCTCTGTGAGTGACAGCTCCCTGTCTGTGTGAGTGACCGCTCCATGCCTCTGTGAGTGACAGCTCCCTGCCTGTGTGAGTGACGGCTCCCTGCCTGTGTGAGTGACTGCTCCCTGCCCCTGTGTGAGTGACAGCTCCCTGCCTGTGTGAGTGACAGCTCCCTGTCTGTGTGAGTGACCGCTCCCTGTCTGTGTGAGTGACCGCTCCCTGCCTGTGTGAGTGACAGCTCCCTGCCTGTGTGAGTGACGGCTCCCTGCCTGTGTGAGTGACTGCTCCCTGCCTGTGTGAGTGACTGCTCCCTGCCCCTGTGTGAGTGACTGCTCCCTGCCTGTGTGAGTGACTGCTCCCTGCCCCTGTGTGAGTGACAGCTCCCTGCCTGTGTGAGTGACAGCTCCCTGTCTGTGTGAGTGACCGATCCCTGCCTGTGTGAGTGACAGCTCCCTGCCTGTGTGAGTGACAACTCTGCCTGTGTGAGTGACAGCTCCCTGCCTGTGTGAGCGACAGCTCCCTGTCTGTCAGGGAAGGGGGCGTGGTTTGGCGAACTAGGCGTCCCCAGCAACAGTTGCTAGATGACAGCGCGCAGGAGACAGATTGGATGCCTCTTAGGCCAATCACAAGGTCCCTGATGGGTGGTATCAAGTGTCAATGACCAATCCGCCACCAGATCTGCTGATTGGTCGCGGACCCCATCACGTGATATTGCTCTTCGGCCAATGAGTAGCCCAAGTTTGCGGCCAGTAGGGTGGTGGCGGTGGCACGGTTGGCGCGGGTAGTTTGAGTGACGGGCAGTTTGTCCAATCGCTGCAGAGGAAATTTGCGAGCAGCCAATCCGATGCCTCGGTGACGAAACCGGGGCGGGGTCTGTTAGAAGTGAGCGCGGGCTCTGAGCACCAAGACCTCCGGGACCATGAGCGGCAGCGCAAGGGAGATCTGGCGTGAGTACCGGGGGAGGGGCCTACAGGCAGGGGATCCCCCCCCTCTATACCGCGATCAAACCCCTCCTACCTCTATACTGCGATCAGACCCCTCCCCTCTCTATACTGCGATCAGACCCCCTCCCACCTCTATACTGCGATCAGACCCCCTCCCACCTCTATACTGCGATCAGACCCCCTCCCCCTCTATACTGCGATCAGACCCCCTCCCCCTCTATACTGCGATCAGACCCCCTCCCCCTCTATACTGCGATCACACCCCCTCCCCCTCTATACTGCGATCAGACCCCCTCCCCCTCTATACTGCGATCAGACCCCCTCCCCCTCTATACTGCGATCAGACCCCCTCCCCCGCTATACTGCGATCAGACCCCCTCCCCCTCTATACTGCGATCAGACCCCCTCCCCCTCTATACTGCGATCAGATCCCCTCCCCCTCTATACTGCGATCAGACCCCCTCCCCCTCTATACTGCGATCAGACCCCTCCCCCTCCCACCTCTATACTGCGATCACACCCCCTCTCCCTCTATACTGCAATCAGACCCCTCCCACCTCTATACTGCGATCAGACCCCCTCCCCCTCTATACTGCGATCAGACCCCCTCCCCCTCTATACTGCGATCAGACCCCCTCCCACCTCTATACTGCGATCAGAACCCCTCCCCCTCTATACTGCGATCAGAGCCCCTCCCCCCTCTATACTGCGATCAGAGCCCCTCCCCCCTCTATACTGCGATCAGACCCCCTCCCCCCTCTATACTGCGATCAGACCCCCTCCCACCTCTATACTGCGATCAGACCCCCTCCTCCTCTATATCGCGATCAGACCCCCTCTATACTGCGATCAGACCCCCTCCCCCTCTATATCGCGATCAGACCCCCTCTATACTGCGATCAGACCCCCTCTATACTGCGATCAGACCCCCTCTATACTGCGATCAGACCCCCTCCCTTTCTATACTGCGATCAGACCCCCTCCCCCTCTATACTGCGATCAGACCCCCTCCCCCTCTATACTGCGATCAGACCCCCCCTCTATACTGTGATCAGACCCCCTCCCCCTCTATACTGTGATCAGATCCCCTCCCCCTCTATACTGCGATAGTTAGGCAGGGTATCCCCCAGTGTCCCCAGTTGGGTATAGGTCCATGTGACTAGTTAGGCAGGGTATCCCCCAGTGTCCCCAGTTGGGTATAGGTCCCTGCGATAGTTAGGCAGGGTATCCCCCAGTGTCCCCAGTTGGGTATAGGTCCCTGTGACTAGTTAGGCAGGGTATCCCCCAGTTTCCCCAGTTGGGTATAGGCCCTGAGACTAGTTAGGCAGGGTACCCCCCAGTTTCCCCAGTTGGGTATAGGTCCCTGTGACTAGTTAGGCAGGGTATCCCCCAGTGTCCCCAGTTGGGTATAGGTCCCTGTGACTAGTTAGGCAGGGTATCCCCCAGTTTCCCCAGTTGGGTATAGGCCCTGAGACTATTTAGGCAGGGTACCCCCCAGTGTCCCCAGTTGGGTATAGGTCCCTGCGACTAGTTAGGCAGGGTGTCCCCAGTTGGGTATAGGCCCTGAGACTAGTTAGGCAGGGTACCCCCCAGTGTCCCCAGTTGGGTATAGGTCCCTGTGACTAGTTAGGCAGGGTATCCCCCAGTGTCCCCAGTTGGGTATAGGTCCCTGTGACTAGTTAGGCATGGTATCCCCAAGTGTCCCCAGTTGGGTATAGGTCACTGTGACTAGTTAGGCAGGGTATCCCCCAGTGTCCCCAGTTGGGTATAGGTCCCTGCGACTAGTTAGGCAGGGTATCCCCCAGTGTCCCCAGTTGGGTATAGGTCCCTGCGACTAGTTAGGCAGGGTATCCCCCAGTGTCCCCAGTTGGGTATAGGTCCCTGCGACTAGTTAGGCAGGGTATCCCCCAGTGTCCCCAGTTGGGTATAGGTCCCTGTGACTAGTTAGGCAGGGTATCCCCCAGTGTCCCCAGTTGGGTATAGGTCCCTGTGACTAGTTAGACAGGGTATCCCCCAGTGTCCCCAGTTGGGTATATGTCCCTGTGACTAATTAGGCAGGGTACCCCCCAGTTTCCCCAGTTGTGTATAGGTCCCTGTGACTAGTTAGGCAGGGTATCCCCCAGTGTCCCCAGTTGGGTATAGGTCCCTGTGACTAGTTAGGCAGGGTACCCCCCAGTGTCCCCAGTTGGGTATATGCCCCTGTGACTAGTTAGGCAGGATACCCCCCAGTGTCCCCAGTTGGGTATATGTCCCTGTGACTAGTTAGGCAGGGTATCCCCCAGTGTTTTTCCAATAAATTAATTTTATAAACTCCCGTGTTCTGTCTGGCGATATTGATCCCGGGTATTAGTCCTGGTCTCCCGTGACAGGCTCCTCTCCCCCTCTATACTGCGATCAGACCCCCTCCCCCTCTATACCGCGATCAGACCCCTCCTACCCCTATACCGCGATCAGACCCCCTCCCCCCTCTATACTGTGATCAGACCCCCTCCCCCTCTATACTGCGATCAGACCCCCTCCCCCTCTATACTGCGATCACACCCCCTCCCCCCTCTATACTGCGATCAGACCCCTCCCCCTCTATACTGCGATCACACCCCCTCCCCCCTCTATACTGCGATCACACCCCTCCCCCCTCTATACTGCGATCACACCCCTCCCCCCTCTATACTGCGATCACACCCCCTCCCCCCATATACTGTGATCAGACCCCCTCCCCCTCTATACTGCGATCAGACCCCTCCCCCCTCTATACTGCGATCACACCCCCTCCCCCCTCTATACTGCGATCACACCCCCCTCCCCCCTCTATACTGCGATCACACCCCCTCCCCCTCTATACTGCGATCAGACCCCCTCCCCCTCTATACTGCGATCACACCCCCTCCCCCTCTATACTGCGATCACACCCCCTCCCCCCTCTATACTGCGATCACACCCCTTCCCCCCATATACTGTGATCAGACCCCCTCTATACTGCGATCAGACCCCCTCTATACTGCGATCAGACCCCTCCCACCTCTATACTGCGATCAGACCCCCTCCCCCTCTATACTGCGATCACACCCCCTCCCCCCTCTATACTGCGATCAGATCCCCTCCCCCTCTATACTGCGATCACACCCCCTCCCCCCTCTATACTGCGATCAGACCCCTCCCACCTCTATACTGCGATCACACCCCCTCCCCCCTCTATACTGCGATCAGATCCCCTCCCCCTCTATACTGCGATCACACCCCCTCCCCCCTCTATACTGCGATCAGACCCCTCCCCCCTCTTATACTGCGATCACACCCCCTCCCCCCTCTATACTGCGATCAGATCCCCTCCCCCTCTATACTGCGATCACACCCCCTCCCCCCTCTATACTGTGATCAGACCCCTCCCCCCTCTATACTGTGATCAGATCCCCTCCCCCTCTATACTGCGATCAGATCCCCTCCCCCAGATCCCTTCCCCCTCTATACTGCGATCACACCCCCTCCCCCCTCTATACTGCGATCAGACCCCTCCCCCCTCTATACTGCGATCAGACCCCCTCCCCCTCTATACTGTGATCAGATCCCCTCCCCCTCTATACTGCGATCAGACCCCCTCCCCCTCTATACTGCGATCAGACCCCCTCCCCCTCTATACTGCGATCAGACCCCCTCCCCCCTCTATACCGCGATCGCCCCCCCCCCTCTATACCGCGTTCGGACCCCCTCCCCCCTCTATACCGCGATCGGACCCCCTCCCCCCTCTATACTGTGATCAGACCCCCTCCCCCCTCTATACCGCGATCGGACCCCTCCCCCCTCTATACCGCGATCGGACCCCTCCCCCCTCTATACCGCGATCAGACCCCCTCCCCCTCTTTACCGCGATCAGACCCCTCTATAATGCGATTGGACCCCCTCTATACCGCGATCAGACCCCTCTATAATGCGATTGGACCCCTTCCCCCCTGTATACCGCGATCGACCCCCCTCCCCCTTCTATACTGGGATGTTTTGGGTGCTGCTGGTTGAGGTCCCTGGGCCCGTTTTGGGGGGGCTGCGGGTCACGCTCTGTGTGTAACGTTCCCCCCCCCCCCCAGAGCTGGAGAAGGCGAAATGCAAAGCGCAGAGGAACCGCAACCTGAAGGAGGAGGCGGCGCTGTGCAACCAGCTGGGGGAGGCCCTGGCGCGGAGCGGTGAGACGCAGGGGGGGGACGCGTGTACGGAGCGTCACTACACACGGGGGGGGTGTACGGAGCGTCTCTACACACGGGGGGGGGGGTGTACGGAGCGTCTCTACACACGGGGGGGTGTACGGAGCGTCTCTACACACGGGGGGGGTGTACGGAGCGTCTCTACACACGGGG
>NW_027454223.1:0-65966 GCF_040206685.1 Ascaphus truei | reverse complement strand
AGTAGGGGTGTGTATAGCGCTGGGGTTACGCGCTCGGATAGTAGGCGTGTGTATAGCGCTGGGGTTACGCGCTCGGATAGTAGGGGTGAGTATAGCGCTGGGGTTACGCGCTCGGATAGTAGGGGTGTGTATAGCGCTGGGGTTACGCGCTCGGATAGTAGGGGTGTGTATAGCGCTGGGGTTACGCGCTCGGATAGTAGGGGTGTGTATAGCGCTGGGGTTACGCGCTCGGATAGTAGGGATGTGTATAGCGCTGGGGTTACGCGCTCGGATAGTAGGGGTGTGTATAGCGCTGGGGTTACGCGCTCGGATAGTAGGGGTGTGTATAGCGCTGGGGTTACGCGCTCGGATAGTAGGGGTGTGTATAGCGCTGGGGTTACGCGCTCGGATAGTAGGGGTGTGTATAGCGCTGGGGTTACGCGCTCGGATAGTAGGGGTGAGTATAGCGCTGGGGTTACGCGCTCGGATAGTAAGGGTGTGTATAGCCCTGGGGTTACGCGCTTGGGTATTAGGGGTGTGTATAGCGCTGGGGTTACGTGCTCGGATAGTAGGGGTGTGTATAGCGCTGGGGTTACGCGCTCGGATAGTAGGGGTGAGTATAGCGCTGGGGTTACACGCTCGGATAGTAGGGGTGTGTATAGCGCTGGGGTTACGCGCTCGGATAGTAGGGGTGTGTATAGCGCTGGGGTTACGCGCTCGGATAGTAGGGGTGTGTATAGCGCTGGGGTTACACGCTCGGATAGTAGGGGTGTGTATAGCGCTGGGGTTACGCGCTCGGATAGTAGGGGTGTGTATAGCGCTGGGGTTACGCGCTCGGATAGTAGGGGTGTGTATAGCGCTGGGGTTACGCGCTCGGATAGTAGGGGTGTGTATAGTGCTGGGGTTACACGCTCGGATAGTAGGGGTGTGTATAGCGCTGGGGTTACGCGCTCGGATAGTAGGGGTGTGTATAGCGCTGGGGTTACGCGCTCGGATAGTAGGGGTGTGTATAGCGCTGGGGTTACGCGCTCGGATAGTAGGGGTGTTCATAGCGCTGGGGTTACGCGCTCGGATAGTAGGGGTGTGTATAGCGCTGGGGTTACGCGCTCGGATAGTAGGGGTGTGTATAGCGCTGGGGTTACGCGCTCGGATAGTAGGGGTGTGTATAGCGCTGGGGTTACGCGCTCGGATAGTAGGGGTGTGTATAGCGCTGGGGTTACGCGCTCGGATAGTAGGGGTGAGTATAGCGCTGGGGTTACGCGCTCGGATAGTAGGGGTGTGTATAGCGCTGGGGTTACACGCTCGGATAGTAGGGGTGTGTATAGCGCTGGGGTTACACGCTCGGATAGTAGGGGTGTGTATAGCGCTGGGGTTACACGCTCGGATAGTAGGGGTGTGTATAGCGCTGGGGTTACGCGCTCGGATAGTAGGGGTGTGTATAGCGCTGGGGTTACGCGCTCGGATAGTACGGGTGTGTATAGCGCTGGGGTTACGCGCTCGGATAGTAGGGGTGTGTATAGCGCTGGGGTTACGCGCTCGGATAGTAGGGGTGTGTATAGCGCTGGGGTTACGCGCTCGGATAGTAGGGGTGTGTATAGCGCTGGGGTTACGCGCTCGGATAGTAGGCGTGTGTATAGCGCTGGGGTTACGCGCTCGGATAGTAGGGGTGAGTATAGCGCTGGGGTTACGCGCTCGGATAGTAGGAGTGTGTATAGCGCTGGGGTTACACGCTCGGATAGTAGGGGTGTGTATTGCGCTGGGGTTACGCGCTCGGATAGTAGGAGTGTGTATAGCGCTGGGGTTACGTGCTCGGATAGTAGGGGTGTGTATAGCGCTGGGGTTACGCGCTCGGATAGTAGGGGTGAGTATAGCGCTGGGGTTACACGCTCGGATAGTAGGGGTGTGTATAGCGCTGGGGTTACGCGCTCGGATAGTAGGGGTGTGTATAGCGCTGGGGTTACGCGCTCGGATAGTAGGGGTGTGTATAGCGCTGGGGTTACACGCTCGGATAGTAGGGGTGTGTATAGCGCTGGGGTTACGCGCTCGGATAGTAGGGGTGTGTATAGCGCTGGGGTTACGCGCTCGGATAGTAGGGGTGTGTATAGCGCTGGGGTTACGCGCTCGGATAGTAGGGGTGTTCATAGCGCTGGGGTTACGCGCTCGGATAGTAGGGGTGTGTATAGCGCTGGGGTTACGCGCTCGGATAGTAGGGGTGTGTATAGCGCTGGGGTTACGCGCTCGGATAGTAGGGGTGTGTATAGCGCTGGGGTTACGCGCTCGGATAGTAGGGGTGTGTATAGCGCTGGGGTTACGCGCTCGGATAGTAGGGGTGAGTATAGCGCTGGGGTTACGCGCTCGGATAGTAGGGGTGTGTATAGCGCTGGGGTTACACGCTCGGATAGTAGGGGTGTGTATAGCGCTGGGGTTACACGCTCGGATAGTAGGGGTGTGTATAGCGCTGGGGTTACGCGCTCGGATAGTAGGGGTGAGTATAGCGCTGGGGTTACGCGCTCGGATAGTAGGGGTGTGTATAGCGCTGGGGTTACGCGCTCGGATAGTAGGGGTGAGTATAGCGCTGGGGTTACGCGCTCGGATAGTAGGGGTGTGTATAGCGCTGGGGTTACGCGCTCGGATAGTACGGGTGTGTATAGCGCTGGGGTTACGCGCTCGGATAGTAGGGGTGTGTATAGCGCTGGGGTTACGCGCTCGGATAGTAGGGGTGTGTATAGCGCTGGGGTTACGCGCTCGGATAGTAGGGGTGTGTATAGCGCTGGGGTTACGCGCTCGGATAGTAGGGGTGAGTATAGCGCTGGGGTTACGCGCTCGGATAGTAGGCGTGTGTATAGCGCTGGGGTTACGCGCTCGGATAGTAGGGGTGTGTATAGCGCTGGGGTTACGCGCTCGGATAGTAGGGGTGTGTATAGCGCTGGGGTTACGCGCTCGGATAGTAGGGGTGAGTATAGTGCTGGGGTTACGCGCTCGGATAGTAGGGGTGTGTATAGCGCTGGGGTTACGCGCTCGGATAGTAGGCGTGTGTATAGCGCTGGGGTTACGCGCTCGGATAGTAGGGGTGTGTATAGCGCTGGGGTTACGCGCTCGGATAGTAGGAGGTGTGTATAGCGCTGGGGTTACGCGCTCGGATAGTAGGGGTGTGTATAGCGCTGGGGTTACGCGCTCGGATAGTAGGCGTGTGTATAGCGCTGGTGTTACGTGCTCGGATAGTAGGGGTGTGTATAGCGCTGGGGTTACGCGCTCGGATAGTAGGAGGTGTGTATAGCGCTGGGGTTACGCGCTCGGATAGTAGGGGTGTGTATAGCGCTGGGGTTACGCGCTCGGATAGTAGGCGTGTGTATAGCGCTGGAGTTACGCGCTCGGATAGTAGGGGTGTGTATAGCGCTGGGGTTACGCGCTCGGATAGTAGGGGTGTGTATAGCGCTGGGGTTACGCGCTCGGATAGTAGGGGTGTGTATAGCGCTGGGGTTACGCCCTCGGATAGTAGGGGTGTGTATAGCGCTGGGGTTACGCGCTCGGATAGTAGGCGTGTGTATAGCGCTGGGGTTACGCGCTTGGATAGTAGGGGTGTGTATAGCGCTGGGGTTACGCGCTCGGATAGTAGGGGTGTGTATAGCGCTGGGGTTACGCGCTTGGGTATTAGGGGTGTGTATAGCGCTGGGGTATTAGGGGTTTATATAGCGCTGGGATTACGCGCTTGGGTATTAGGGGTGTATATAGCGCTGGGATTACGCGCTTGGGTATTAGGGGTGTATATAGCGCTGGGGTTACGCGCTTGGGTATTAGGGGTGTATATAGCGCTGGGGTATTAGGGGTGTGTATGGGAACTTCACACATCGCTCTGTGATAAAATCTCATTAACCCCTTCACTGCCAACCCAGTCCCCTCTAGCAGTGAAGCAGTTAAATTTCAATATATATATTTCATTAACCCTTCACCAGGGATATTAACAAGAAGCTGACCTCCTCTTCCCCCTCTTCCCCCCTCTCCCCCCTCTCCCCCCTCTCCCCCCTCTCCCCCCTCTCTTCCCTCTCTTCCCTCTCTTCCCTCTCCCCTCCCCGGACTGTCACTTTCGCTTCTCTGCTAGTCCCTTTAACTCGCGCGCGGCATGCTGGGGGTTGTAGTCCTGCTGGTGACGTCCAACGGCCTGTCCCCGTGCTGCAAGACTACAACTCCCGGCATGCCGCGCTGTCAGAGAGCGGCTCCAGCCCGGCTCCAGGGTCTCCTCTCACCCTCATACTGGCTGGCGGGCGCCGAGGTGATCGCCTCCGGGATCTCCTGTGTGATCAGATCTGCCAGCCTCAGGATCCCCATCCTTCCGGGTCTGTGTCCGCTGCCATCCGCTCCCTCCCGGCGGAACCGGATCCATCACACGGGGAGCGGGAGGTTTAAACAGGGAGAGTGTGTGATTCAGAGAGTGGGAGATCCCCGGGATCCAGAGAGCGGGGGAGCCCCGGGATCCAGAGAGCGGGGGAGCCCCGGGATCCAGAGAGTGGGGGATCCCTGGGATCCAGAGAAAGGGGGAGCCCCGGGATCCAGAGAGTGTGGGATCCAGAGAAAGGGGGAGCCCCGGGATCCAGAGAAAGGGGGAGCCCCGGGATCCAGAAAAAAGGGGGGAGCCCCGGGATCCAGAAAAAGGGGGAGCCCCGGGATCCAGAGAAAGGGGGAGCCCCGGGATCCAGAGAAAGGGGGAGCCCCGAAATCCACAAAAAGGGGGAGCCCCGAGATCCACAAAAAGGGGGAGCCCCGAGATCCACAAAAAGGGGGAGCATTGGGATCCAGAGAAGTGGGGGGAGCCCCGAGATCTAAAGAAATGGGGAGTATCTAGATCCAGAGAAAGGGGGCCCGGGATCCAAAGAAAGGGGGAGCACCGAGATGTGGGGAGCAGGGGATGGGGGGAAGCAGGGGGGTGGGAGGGTAGCAGGGTGATGGGGGGGAGCAGAGGGATGAGGGGATGCAGGGTGAGGCGGGAGCAGAGTGATGGGGGGAGCAGAGGGTTGGGGGGCAGGGAGAGGGGAAGCAGAGTGATAGGGTGGCAGGGAGATGAGGAGAAGCAGGGAGAGTGGGCGAGCAGGGTGATGGGGGGGAAGCAGGGTGATGGGGGGAAGCAGGGAGAGGGGGGAGCAGAGCGATGGGGGGAAGCAAAGCGATGGGGGGAAGCAGAGCGATGGGTGGAAGCAGAGCAATGGGGGGAAGCAGAGTGATGGGGTGGAGCGGGGAGAGGGGGAACAGGGTGATGGGGGGAGGGGAAGCAGGGAGAGGGGGAACAGGGTGATGGGGGGAGGGGAAGCAGAATAATGGGGGGCAGGGAGGTTGGTGAGAGGGGGGGCAATGAGACGATTGAGCCACCTGTGCTGAAGCAGGGATATTGTGAACCCCTGACCTGCTGGTGGCCTCTGAGGACCGGCGTTGGCCACTCCTGGGTTAAGCGGCAGCCATGTTTTGGTGCGCTGATCCGTTTGTCGGTAATTATACATACCCATTGGGAATTCACATCCAATCGCGTCTATCCCTGTGTATATAGTATATGAACTTGATAACTAATTCAGTTACCACTACACGTGATACACCTAAATACCTACCATAGATTGTGGTCTGAGCATATGAAAGCATGAGTAATAAGTATGATGATGGACTATAAATCAGTCCTTACTTGAAGTGAAAGTGTACACCAAATTTTCCTATCTGCTAATGCCAACATATACCTGCTGACCTGAACATTATTATACTTATGGAATGGATGCTTAGTGAGAGCAGCCAGAATTTACAATAGAAAGTTACACCTAACTTTGATGGTTGCATACACAGCCACTCCATTATGGGGTTCTTTTTAATGGATGAATGTATGTATGTGTTTTTAGCCAATATTTGAATTTAATAAAACTTTTTTGTTTTTTGATCTTCCCGGTATTTAATGGGTCAATAGACCTGTAGGCGGACGCTCACAGAGGTATGCAAGGGAGTCTGGTTATAGTGAAATTAACTTAGGCTTTTATTGCACCTGTTTCCTTAACATCAGGAAACCATCCAAACAAGGGGTAAACAAAGCTTCTATTCACTTGGGAGTATTTCTAGTGAAATCCTATGCACTCCACCACTCCCTTTAGATAAGCATGTCTCCCAGCCCCAAACATATATCATGCAATGAACAGATATAAAAAGTCTTATAAATGAAAGTCTTATCTGTTCCTTGTGGTTTGGAGGGAAATCTTCTCTGTTCCTGGTTGCTACCTTTTCTTCAGGATTTGTCAGCATTCAGGTTTAGAAGTTTCCTCTGTGTCTTGCAAGCAGCCTCTTCTGGTACAGTAGACTCAAGATGTCTGTCCCCATGTCAGTCTCACAAGTTGTGAGAGTAAGGGACAATCTCTGCTTTGTCTCCAAGTTCAGCTCAGGTGTGAGCTAAGGAGTCTCACTTCCTGTCTCAAAAGACAGGCTTTTCTAAGCAATCTAATCAGGCAGGTGGTGTTTGTTAATTGACTACCAGCAGTTAACCACCACACTGCTGGATTAGAGGCACATTACCTGAACAGGGATAACTCCCCTCTTACAAGACCTAATAACAGTAATTATCTGTTGGACCACTATAGTCCGCCTACTTATACCCAGCATTGAGTGCTAATAATAGAGGGAATCTTTCTGATCCTCCTTAGATCAACTCTGTTAATATAGACAGGTGGGTAGAGTCACTGCAATCTCACTTATCCAATACCAAGAGACGCTATTGCGTTGTCTAATGTCCTTGTTGTGCTCTTTAATGCATCCGCTCTGGAGCCCGACGCCATGTAAATGACATCAGCGTGGTTTCACGTGACCTCCTGTTGCCACCGTGTGTCCTATAGACTGTATTGGTGTTACCGACGCCATTCCCTTGACGTCATCACGTTTTTGCGCAAACATGCGTCCGCCCTGTAGTGGGTCTTTGAGTATCTGGATGGAAGTCCCTCCTCCATCGGTCTGGTCCTCCGCGGCCAGCTTTGCGCATGCGCAGTGATGAGCCGTCCGAATCCTAGATCCCATCCTGGCATACTAGCTTTAAACATGTCTCTTTCTATCAGCAGCCTCTTATCGGTCATGATTTTCCCCCGAGACTCTTCATGTTGTTAGGATGCAAAATGTTTCCCTCTTATGTCCGTGGCAGTGTCCTTAGATGCAGAGCGTCCAAACGTGGCACTTGGAAAGCAAAATCCGTCCGGATCTGCAGTATCTTCCAGCATTTGTGTATATATAAAAAGGAAAAAACACAGGGAAAATCAGTCCGTAAGCAGTTTATATATAGTTAAAAAAGGACATTTATTTACATTTAGAAAGGAAGCTGCTTAGACATGTTTTTATTATTTACAGTAGAATAATGAACTTCTAGTAGCATGTTAAACTTTCACAAGTGGCATGAATTTCTGAAAATATGTGTGCTGAGTAGCTTATGCAAAAAAGAACCTTTAGGCTAAGTCTGCTGACACTACGGAGAACACAGCAACAGCAACCTATTATACAAGGAACAAAGGTTCATCAGGAAAAATGATTATCTGCCTGCCAGAAAACTATTTAATGATAACCATTTAGTCCCCCGGGATGTGCGGCACAAGCAAAAAGGTAACCCTATCACCGAAGCAGCCAACTCCAGTCCTCAAGGGCCACCAACAAGTCAGCTTTTCAGGATATCGCTGCTTCAGCACAGGTGGCTCAATCAGTGGCTCAGTCTTCGACTGCATCACCTGAGCTGAAGCAGGGATATCCTTAAAACCGGACCTGGTGGTGGCCCTTGAGGACTGGGGTTGGCCACCCCCTTGTGTAACTAGTATATCGCTGCTATTCTTTGATCTTCCGCTGGATATGTGTCACGGTTGTACTCGCCACAAACCAGGGTCGGACCGCGTGGCTGAGGTGGGGTTGTATAAGCACCGACCTTAGACCGCGCAGGCTGATCCGGATTGCGCAGTTCGTAGTCGTACATAGTAGGATCAAGACTGGATAAGGCCGTGTAGTCAGTGGACGAGCCAGGATCAGGATAGGAGATATCAGGGTAAACGTAGTCCAAGCAGGGAGGCGGCAACAGGAGATCAAGCAGGTCTTCCTGCTTCAGCGAAATTGCTGCAGGTCGGGAACGAGGTTTGCGCGAGTGGCGTCCACGGCCCATGGCGCCGGTCTCAGGAAGGAGAAGGCTGACCGGAGTGGGCACACCGCCAGGCAGCACTGGTAAACCAATGCTTCAGCGCAGGAGTCCAGAATGAGCCTGTGCGGGGATAGATAGCTACAGACCTCAGGACTCAGGGACAGGCCTCTGCTATGGGAAGGGCAGCAGGCCTCAGGAAACAGGAAGCTGAAGTTACGCTGGAGATCCACCGCTTCAGCACAGGAACCAGGACACGGCCTCTGCAATGGAGAGAGAGCAGCAGGCCCCAGGAGTCAGAGACAGACCTCTGCTATGGGAAGGGCAGCAGGTCTCAGGAAACAGGGAGCTGAAGTTGCACTGGAGATCCACCGCTTCAGCACAGGACATAAACAAGGAACATGAACATGAAAACAGCAACAAGGCGGCCAAGACAAGTGGCTGTGGTAAACACAGTGAACATCCATGAAGGATTATGCATGGCAGAGAAGGATTGTGGGGATGCAGTACTTAAAGGCCAGCGGGCCAATCCCCGGAGGAGGGTGTGAGGGCACTGCTCCAATGAGTGAGTACAAGGCTAGGTTGCAGTGATAGCTTGCACAGCTGCAGTAGATACCAGAGGGAGTGTTCCAGGACTGCACAGGTCTGTGAGGCAAGGTAAGCAGTAACTGAGGTGTGGATTCCTTACAATATGGCAGGACGGGTTCTGCAGCACATCTTTCAGACCGCCCTCAGCTAGCGGGATGTACCAGTGTTTGCGTTTAAATGTCCGTGGCTACATCCCACCGCTGAAAGTGCCAATAAGCCCTTACCACGTTGCCACCTCCTCACACGTGGGACCTCGCTGACTAAGTGGCGGTTCCAGATTATCACACTCATACTGATATTATCGCCACCTGATAAATGTGCCACTTAAACTCTTAGGCTGCGCTTATAGTGCCGTCGATGGCGACGGCAACACGACGGGCGACGTCACCCGTCGCCACAGGCGAAAGTTATATTTCGCTGGTCGGTGGCGTCGCAGGTTTCCTGGCATTTGATTGGTTCACGGCGTGTCACATGAGGCGACAGCCCTTGAAAAATCAAATATTGCCGGCTACCAGTTTTCGCAACGGCGACGTCGCTTTGTCGCTTTGTCGCATTGTCGCCATCGCGCTTACTATAAGCGTACACGGCAGCAATGGATTTGTTTTCGGGCGACGTCGCATCGCCGTCGCCATCACTATAAGCGCGGCCTTACCCTTCTGCTCACAACCTCTGAGCAACAAACTCTAAGAACATAACGATCACCCGTCTACGGAAATACATCGGTAATGCATCGGTAAATACATCGGTAAATACATCGGTAATACATCGGTAAATACATCGGTAAATACATCGGTAATACATCGGTAAATACATCGGTAAATACATCGGTAAATACATCGGTAAATACATCGGTAAATACATCGGTAAATACATCGGTAATACATCGGTAATACATCGGTAAATACATCGGTAAATACATCGGTAATACATCGGTAAATACATCGGTAATACATCGGTAATACATCGGTAAATACATCGGTAAATACATCGGTAATACATCGGTAATACATCGGTAATACATCGGTAAATACATCGGTAAATACATCGGTAAATACAGCCGTCACCCTGGTTAAAGTCGGGGTCACTGTCACTCAGGTCAGATGCTCCCTTAGTTAGCAGCGGTCACCCCGTGACCCACATCAGTTGGTGCAAAACGTCGTTGGGGTGGCCTGCTAAAATATCCGACTCCTCTTCCATCACTTTCCCCGCTGTCTCTCTTTTCTTTTTTCGTCTCTCCTAATTGTCTAATTAGGACGCCAGGGCCTTAGCCTTAAGGCAGTGTTCGCGTCCATGCGGCGTGTGTGCGGAAGCAGGAGGGGGTGCGCGTTGCGTGAGAAATCAGTTAAACGGATTTCTCAGCGCGACAGCCAGGTCACGTGAGCAGTTCGCCCAATGAGGGCGAACCAGCTCTGTGACGTCACTAGGAAAGCCCCTAGGAACGCCCCCCAGAGCCCGTCCATCATGGCCAGGGATAGCACCCGCTTTCCCACAGCCTCCGTGCACCTCCGGACGGGAGAAGGCACCATGGCCCCAGCCTAATCGTTGGAGAAGTGCTGCTTGCACTCTGCTTGTAGCTTTGGTGCCTCTGTGTCCTCTGTGTGCTGGGCGCTTCTTGGGATCCCTCAGGGTGGTGTGGGCTTCATGTTGCACGCGGTGGCCCCTTTTCATTCACAGGGGCCGTTCCGATGCTCTCTCTCTGCTCTCCACTCTCCTCGGTTCACTCCCCTGCATCCCAGCCACTTCTCACGTTCAGGGGGAGGGTCTCATGGTCAAATACACCCTTCCAAGAAACCAGCGTATGTAGGGAAAGGTTACGAGCTTGCATAATCAGTATGTAGCTGACACTTAATTTTTGCTATGTTTTACATTTATGTTATTAAATCAATGTTCTCATATTCATATTTGTTTATCTTATACGCTTGTGTAATGACGCACAAGCCACATCATAAAGGGGGCGTGGGCTTTAGTATTATGGTATAAATATGCCTTGTAGGCCATGTTTCTGCAGGAGAGCTTTTGTGTTGAAGCTTTTCTCCTGTGTGTGTTGTGTACCCATACGCAATACACTCATTTGTCATTTTGCAATGTAATCCTCAGATTGTATTTTTTATTCATGCTTTTCATATTTTATATCAATAAATTGTGATTTAATTTATTCAATGTCGCGCCCCATATATTGTTTTTTTTTTTTACATTTGGAGGTACTGTGGGAATGCTAATTAAAAATCAGTGGCACTGTGTGGCGGCTAATTAAAAATCAGTGGCGCTGTGTGGCGGCTAATTAAAAATCAGTGAATCTGTGTGGCGGCTAATTAAAAATCAGTGGTACAGTGTGACGGCTAATTACAAATCAGTGGTACAGTGTGGCGGCTAATTACAAATCAGTGGTACAGTGTGACGGCTAATTACAAATCAGTGGTACAGTGTGGCGGCTAATTACAAATCAGTGGTACAGTGTGGCGGCTAATTACAAATCAGTGGTACAGTGTGGCGGCTAATTACAAATCAGTGGTACAGTGTGGCGGCTAATTACAAATCAGTGGTACAGTGTGGCGGCTAATTACAAATCAGTGGTACAGTGTGGCGGCTAATTACAAATCAGTGGTACAGTGTGGCGGCTAATTACAAATCAGTGGCACAGTGTGACGGCTAATTACAAATCAGTGGTACAGTGTGGCGGCTAATTACAAATCAGTGGTACAGTGTGGCGGCTAATTACAAATCAGTGGTACAGTGTGGCGGCTAATTACAAATCAGTGGCACAGTGTGGCGGCTAATTACAAATCAGTGGTACAGTGTGGCGGCTAATTACAAATCAGTGGCACAGTGTGGCGGCTAATTACAAATCAGTGGCACAGTGTGGCGGCTAATTACAAATCAGTGGTACAGTGTGGCGGCTAATTACAAATCAGTGGCACAGTGTGGCGGCTAATTACAAATCAGTGGTACTGTGTGGTGGCTAATTACAAATCAGTGGTACAGTGTGGTGGCTAATTACAAATCAGTGGTACAGTGGGCTGTAAAATAAAAATGAGTTGTAAAATAAAAATGAGTGGTACCGTGGGCTGTAAAATAAAAATGAGTGGTGCTCCTGCCCCCGGCAGCCCCTGGCAGTAGCCCCCGGCAGCCCCTGGCAGCCCCTGGCAGTAGCCCCCGGCAGCCCCTGGCAGTAGCCCCCGGCCCGCGGCAGCCCCTGGCAGTAGCCCCCGGCAGCCCCTGGCAGTAGCCCCCGGCCCGCGGCAGCCCCTGGCAGTAGCCCCCGGCCCGCAGTAGCACCTGGCAGTAGCCCCCGGCCTGCGGCAGCCCCTGGCAGTAGCCCCCGGCAGCCCCTGGCAGTAGCCCCCGGCCGGCAGTAGCCCCCGGCCCGCGGCAGCCCCTGGCAGTAGCCCCCGGCCCGCGGCAGCCCCTGGCAGTAGCCCCCGGCAGCCCCTGGCAGTAGCCCCTGGCCCGCGGCAGCCCCTGGCAGTAGCCCCCGGCCCGCGGCAGCCCCTGGCAGTAGCCCCTGGCAGTAGCCCCCGGCCCGCGGCAGCCCCTGGCAGTAGCCCCTGGCAGTAGCCCCCGGCCCGCGGCAGCCCCTGGCAGTAGCCCCCGGCAGCCCCTGGCAGTAGCCCCCGGCAGCCCCTGGCAGTAGCCCCCGGCCCGCAGTAGCCCCTGGCAGTAGCCCCCGGCCCGCAGTAGCCCCTGGCAGTAGCCCCCGGCCCGCGGCAGCCCCTGGCAGTAGCCCCCGGCCCGCGGCAGCCCCTGGCAGTAGCCCCCGGCAGCCCCTGGCAGTAGCCCCCGGCCCGCGGCAGCCCCTGGCAGTAGCCCCTGGCAGTAGCCCCCGGCAGCCCCTGGCAGTAGCCCCCGGCCCGCGGCAGCCCCTGGCAGTAGCCCCTGGCAGTAGCCCCCGGCCCGCGGCAGCCCCTGGCAGTAGCCCCTGGCCTGCACATTCTATGTGATAATAATGCACCTGTGTGTGGGGGATGTTGCTGCTGTCCCTGGTCCTGTACACATCATGCAGTACCGGCTCCTGCCGCCGCTCCTCCCTGGCGCTGTGCACGTGCAGTTGCCGCGCGGCCCCTCTTGCTCAGTTTATTGCCGGAAGTGGTGCTGGTTGCCCTTGGTAACAGGGCCCTGCGGCCTGCTGCAGCGCAGAAGCCTCGGCCTTGCGTGGCGAAGCGGTGCTAGGTGTGAGCCCGGGGCTGGTTACTATACCGCTATATACAACATCACAGGGTTTGTATTATTAAGGAGTCACTCATTGTAAGGCTGTCTCAGTGAGTGTCACTCATTGTAAGACTGTCTCATTAGTGAGTGTCACTTATTGTAAGGCTGTCTCATTAGTGAGTGTCACTCATTGTAAGGCTGTCTCATTAGTGAGTGTCACTCATTGTAAGGCTGTCTCATTAGTGAGTGTCACTCATTGTAAGGCTGTCTCATTAGTGAGTGTCACTCATTGTCAGGATATCTCATTAGTGAGTGTCACTCATTGTAAGGCTGTCTCATTAGTGAGTGTCACTCGTAAGGCTGTCTCATTAGTAGGAGTCATTCATTGTCAGGATATCTCATTGTAAAGCTGTCTCATTAGTGAGTGTCACTCATTGTAAGGCTGTCTCATTAGTGAGTGTCACTCATTGTAAGGCTGTATCATTAGTGGGTGTCACTCATTGTCAGGCTGTCTCATTAGTGAGTGTCACTCGTTGGAAGGCCGCCCCTCTCTCTCGTGGGAAGGCGGCCCCTCTCGTGGGATGGCAGCCCCTCTCTCTTGTGGGAAGGCGGCCCCTCTCACTCGTGGGATGGCAGCCCCTCTCTCTCGTGGGAAGGCCGCCTCTCTCTATCATAGAAAGGCCGCCTCTCTCTCTCGTAGAAAGGCCGCCTCTTGCAGACATTATTACCAGTGAATCTCGGGCTGCCATGCTCCGTGTGGGAGGCACACGTATACTCCTTGTTTCTCCGCACCGCCTCAGGGACACTGATCCATCCCCCGTAGCATCGTGTTCAGTTACCGGCTATCTTATCTGTACGTCTCTTCCCAGCACTGCGGAGACCACTTTACGTGTGACTGGCTTTTCCTGCCTCCTGATGGCGGCCCCCCATATCGATGTGAGTGTCGTCCTCTCGCACCTCTCGCTCTGCGCGGTGTCTCTCTTTGCAGCTGGCCGTACTTTGCAGGTAAGCAGCTCTTGCACCACCGGGACGGGGTACTCTCGTACTAAGGGGCAGGGTACTCTCGTACCAAGGGGCAGAGCACTCTCGCACCGCCGGGCAGGGTACTCTCGCACCGCCGGGACAGGGTACTCTCGCACCAAGAGGCAGGGTACTCTCCGAGGGGCAGGGTGATCTCGCACCGAGGGGCGGGGCGCTCTCGCACCGAGGGGCGGGGTGCTCTCGCACCGAGGGGCGGGGTGCTCTCGCACCGAGGGGCGGGGTGCTCTCGCACCGAGGGGCGGGGTGCTCTCGCACCGAGGGGCGGGGGGCTCTCGCACCGAGGGGTGATCTCGCACCGAGGGGTGATCTCGCACCGAGGGGCGGGGCGCTCTCGCACCGAGGGGCGGGGGGCTCTCGCACCGAGGGGCGGGGTGCTCTCGCACCGAGGGGCGGGGTGCTCTCGCACCGAGGGGCGGGGTGCTCTCGCACCGAGGGGCGGGGTGCTCTCGCACCGAGGGGCGGGGCGCTCTCACACCGAGGGGCGAGGTGATCTCGCACCGAGGGGCGGGGGGATCTCGCACCGAGGGGCGAGGTGATCTCGCACCAAGAGGCAGGGTGCTCTCGCACCGAGGGGCGGGGCGCTCTCGCACCGAGGGGCGGGGGGATCTCGCACCGAGGGGCGGGGCGCTCTCGCACCGAGGGGCGGGGCGATCTCGCACCGAGGGGCGGGGGGATCTCGCACCGAGGGGCGAGGTGATCTCACACCGAGGGGCGAGGTGATCTCGCACCGAGGGGCGAGGTGATCTCACACCGAGGGGCGAGGTGATCTCGCACCAAGAGGCGGGGTGCTCTCGCACCGAGGGGCGGGGTGCTCTCGCACCGAGGGGCGGGGTGCTCTCGCACCGAGGGGCGGGGCGCTCTCGCACCGAGGGGCGGGGGGATCTCGCACCGAGGGGCGGGGCGCTCTCGCACCGAGGGGCGGGGCGATCTCGCACCGAGGGGCGGGGGGATCTCGCACCGAGGGGCGGGGCGCTCTCGCACCGAGGGGCGGGGTGCTCTCGCACCGAGGGGCGGGGTGATCTCGCACCGAGGGGCGGGGCGCTCTCGCACCGAGGGGCGGGGTGATCTCGCACCGAGGGGCGGGGTGATCTCGCACCGAGGGGCGGGGTGATCTCGCACCGAGGGGCGGGGCGCTCTCACACCGAGGGGCGAGGTGATCTCGCACCGAGGGGCGGGGCGCTCTCGCACCGAGGGGCGGGGGGATCTCGCACCGAGGGGCGATCTCGCACCGAGGGGCGGGGTGATCTCGCACCGAGGGGCGGGGCGCTCTCGCACCGAGGGGCGGGGCGCTCTCGCACCGAGGGGCGGGGCGCTCTCGCACCGAGGGGCGGGGCGCTCTCGCACCGAGGGGCGGGGCGCTCTCGCACCGAGGGGCGGGGCGCTCTCGCACCGAGGGGCGGGGGGATCTCGCACCGAGGGGCGGGGCGCTCTCGCACCGAGGGGCGGGGCGATCTCGCACCGAGGGGCGGGGGGATCTCGCACCGAGGGGCGGGGCGCTCTCACACCGAGGGGCGGGGCGCTCTCGCACCGAGGGGCGGGGCGCTCTCGCACCGAGGGGCGGGGGGCTCTCGCACCGAGGGGCGGGGCGCTCTCGCACCGAGGGGCGGGGGGCTCTCGCACCGAGGGGCGGGGGGATCTCGCACCGAGGGGCGGGGCGCTCTCGCACCGAGGGGCGGGGTGCTCTCGCACCGAGGGGCGGGGTGATCTCGCACCGAGGGGCGGGGTGCTCTCGCACCGAGGGGCGAGGTGATCTCGCACCGAGGGGCGGGGCGCTCTCGCACCGAGGGGCGGGGCGCTCTCGCACCGAGGGGCGGGGCGCTCTCACACCGAGGGGCGAGGTGATCTCGCACCGAGGGGCGGGGCGCTCTCGCACCGAGGGGCGGGGGGCTCTCACACCGAGGGGCAGGGTGATCTCGCACCGAGGGGCGGGGCGATCTCACACCGAGGGGCAGGGTGATCTCGCACCGAGGGGCGGGGCGCTCGCGCACCGAGGGGCGGGGCGCTCTCGCACCGAGGGGCGGGGGGCTCTCGCACCGAGGGGTGATCTCGCACCGAGGGGTGATCTCGCACCGAGGGGCGGGGCGCTCTCGCACCGAGGGGCGGGGCGCTCTCGCACCGAGGGGCGGGGCGCTCTCGCACCGAGGGGCGGGGGGCTCTCACACCGAGGGGCAGGGTGCTCTCGCACCGAGGGGCGGGGGGCTCTCGCACCGAGGGGCGGGGCGCTCTCACACCGAGGGGCGGGGGGATCTCGCACCGAGGGGCGGGGTGCTCTCGCACCGAGGGGCGGGGGGATCTCGCACCGAGGGGCGGGGCGCTCTCGCACCGAGGGGCGGGGCGCTCTCACACCGAGGGGCGGGGCGCTCTCACACCGAGGGGCGGGGGGCTCTCACACCGAGGGGCGGGGTGCTCTCGCACCGAGGGGCGGGGCGCTCTCACACCGAGGGGCGGGGTGCTCTCGCACCGAGGGGCGGGGCGCTCTCGCACCGAGGGGCGGGGTGCTCTCGCACCGAGGGGCGGGGTGCTCTCGCACCGAGGGGCGGGGCGCTCTCGCACCGAGGGGCGGGGTGCTCTCGCACCGAGGGGCGGGGTGCTCTCGCACCGAGGGGCGGGGGGCTCTCGCACCGAGGGGCGGGGCGCTCTCACACCGAGGGGCAGGGTGATCTCGCACCGAGGGGCGGGGGGCTCTCGCACCGAGGGGTGATCTCGCACCGAGGGGCGGGGCGCTCTCGCACCGAGGGGTGATCTCGCACCGAGGGGCGGGGCGCTCTCGCACCGAGGGGCGGGGTGCTCTCACACCGAGGGGCGGGGGGCTCTCGCACCGAGGGGCGGGGTGCTCTCGCACCGAGGGGCGGGGCGCTCTCACACCGAGGGGCAGGGTGATCTCGCACCGAGGGGCGGGGTGCTCTCGCACCGAGGGGCGGGGTGCTCTCGCACCGAGGGGCGGGGTGCTCTCGCACCGAGGGGCGGGGCGCTCTCACACCGAGGGGCGGGGCGCTCTCGCACCGAGGGGCGGGGTGCTCTCGCACCGAGGGGCGGGGTGCTCTCGCACCGAGGGGCGGGGCGCTCTCGCACCGAGGGGCGGGGGGATCTCGCACCGAGGGGCGGGGGGCTCTCGCACCGAGGGGCGGGGGGCTCTCGCACCGAGGGGCGGGGCGCTCTCGCACCGAGGGGCGGGGTGCTCTCGCACCGAGGGGCGGGGCGCTCTCACACCGAGGGGCGGGGCGCTCTCACACCGAGGGGCGGGGCGCTCTCGCACCGAGGGGCGGGGGGATCTCGCACCAAGAGGCAGGGTGCTCTCGCACCGAGGGGCGGGGCGCTCTCACACCGAGGGGCGGGGCGCTCTCACACCGAGGGGCGGGGGGCTCTCGCACCGAGGGGTGATCTCGCACCGAGGGGCGGGGCGCTCTCGCACCGAGGGGTGATCTCGCACCGAGGGGCGGGGCGCTCTCGCACCGAGGGGTGATCTCGCACCGAGGGGCGGGGGGCTCTCGCACCGAGGGGTGATCTCGCACCGAGGGGCGGGGCGCTCTCGCACCGAGGGGTGATCTCGCACCGAGGGGCGGGGCGCTCTCGCACCGAGGGGCGGGGCGCTCTCACACCGAGGGGCGGGGTGCTCTCGCACCGAGGGGCGGGGCGCTCTCACACCGAGGGGCGGGGCGCTCTCGCACCGAGGGGCGGGGCGCTCTCGCACCGAGGGGCGGGGGGATCTCGCACCGAGGGGCGGGGGGATCTCGCACCGAGGGGCGGGGCGCTCTCGCACCGAGGGGCGGGGGGATCTCGCACCGAGGGGCGAGGTGATCTCGCACCGAGGGGCGGGGCGCTCTCGCACCGAGGGGCGGGGCGCTCTCGCACCGAGGGGCGGGGGGATCTCGCACCGAGGGGCGGGGCGCTCTCGCACCGAGGGGCGGGGTGCTCTCGCACCGAGGGGCGGGGCGCTCTCACACCGAGGGGCGGGGCGCTCTCGCACCGAGGGGCGGGGCGCTCTCGCACCGAGGGGCGGGGGGCTCTCGCACCGAGGGGCGGGGCGCTCTCACACCGAGGGGCGGGGCGCTCTCGCACCGAGGGGCGGGGGGATCTCGCACCAAGAGGCAGGGTGCTCTCGCACCGAGGGGCGGGGCGCTCTCACACCGAGGGGCGGGGCGCTCTCACACCGAGGGGCGGGGCGCTCTCGCACCGAGGGGCGGGGCGCTCTCACACCGAGGGGCGGGGCGCTCTCACACCGAGGGGCGGGGCGCTCTCGCACCGAGGGGCGGGGGGATCTCGCACCAAGAGGCAGGGTGCTCTCACACCGAGGGGCGGGGTGCTCTCACACCGAGGGGCGGGGGGATCTCGCACCGAGGGGCGGGGCGCTCTCACACCGAGGGGCGGGGTGCTCTCGCACCGAGGGGCGGGGCGCTCTCACACCGAGGGGCGGGGCGCTCTCACACCGAGGGGCGGGGCGCTCTCGCACCGAGGGGCGGGGTGCTCTCGCACCGAGGGGCGGGGCGCTCTCACACCGAGGGGCGGGGTGCTCTCGCACCGAGGGGCGGGGCGATCTCGCACCGAGGGGCGGGGTGATCTCGCACCAAGAGGCAGGGTGCTCTCGCACCGAGGGGCGGGGCGCTCTCGCACCGAGGGGCGGGGCGCTCTCGCACCGAGGGGCGGGGGGCTCTCGCACCGAGGGGCGGGGTGCTCTCGCACCGAGGGGCGGGGCGCTCTCGCACCGAGGGGCGGGGCGCTCTCGCACCGAGGGGCGGGGTGCTCTCGCACCGAGGGGCGGGGGGCTCTCGCACCGAGGGGCGGGGTGCTCTCGCACCGAGGGGCGGGGGGCTCTCACACCGAGGGGCGGGGCGCTCTCACACCGAGGGGCGGGGCGCTCTCACACCGAGGGGCGGGGCGATCTCGCACCGAGGGGCGGGGTGATCTCGCACCAAGAGGCAGGGTGCTCTCGCACCGAGGGGCGGGGCGCTCTCGCACCGAGGGGCGGGGGGCTCTCGCACCGAGGGGTGATCTCGCACCGAGGGGCGGGGCGCTCTCGCACCGAGAGGCGAGGTGATCTCGCACCGAGGGGCGGGGTGCTCTCGCACCGAGGGGCGGGGCGCTCTCGCACCGAGAGGCGGGGTGCTCTCGCACCGAGGGGCGGGGCGCTCTCACACCGAGGGGCGGGGCGCTCTCACACCGAGGGGCGGGGCGCTCTCGCACCGAGGGGTGATCTCGCACCGAGGGGCGGGGGGATCTCGCACCGAGGGGCGGGGGGATCTCGCACCGAGGGGCGGGGCGCTCTCACACCGAGAGGCGGGGTGCTCTCGCACCGAGGGGCGGGGCGCTCTCACACCGAGGGGCGGGGCGCTCTCACACCGAGGGGCGAGGTGATCTCACACCGAGGGGCGGGGCGCTCTCACACCGAGGGGCGAGGTGATCTCGCACCGAGGGGCGGGGCGCTCTCACACCGAGGGGCGGGGGGCTCTCACACCGAGGGGCGAGGTGATCTCACACCGAGGGGCGGGGCGCTCTCACACCGAGGGGCGGGGGGCTCTCGCACCGAGGGGCGGGGCGCTCTCACACCGAGAGGCGGGGTGCTCTCGCACCGAGGGGCGGGGTGCTCTCGCACCGAGGGGCGGGGCGCTCTCACACCGAGGGGCGGGGCGCTCTCACACCGAGGGGCGAGGTGATCTCACACCGAGGGGCGGGGCGCTCTCACACCGAGGGGCGAGGTGATCTCGCACCGAGGGGCGGGGCGCTCTCGCACCGAGGGGCGGGGTGCTCTCGCACCGAGGGGCGGGGCGCTCTCGCACCGAGAGGCGGGGTGCTCTCGCACCGAGGGGCGGGGCGCTCTCACACCGAGGGGCGGGGCGCTCTCACACCGAGGGGCGGGGCGCTCTCGCACCGAGGGGCGGGGGGCTCTCGCACCGAGGGGCGGGGCGCTCTCGCACCGAGGGGCGGGGGGCTCTCGCACCGAGGGGCGGGGTGCTCTCGCACCGAGGGGCGGGGGGCTCTCACACCGAGGGGCGGGGCGCTCTCACACCGAGGGGCGGGGCGCTCTCACACCGAGGGGCGGGGCGATCTCGCACCGAGGGGCGGGGTGATCTCGCACCAAGAGGCAGGGTGCTCTCGCACCGAGGGGCGGGGCGCTCTCGCACCGAGGGGCGGGGGGCTCTCGCACCGAGGGGTGATCTCGCACCGAGGGGCGGGGCGCTCTCGCACCGAGAGGCGAGGTGATCTCGCACCGAGGGGCGGGGTGCTCTCGCACCGAGGGGCGGGGCGCTCTCGCACCGAGAGGCGGGGTGCTCTCGCACCGAGGGGCGGGGCGCTCTCACACCGAGGGGCGGGGCGCTCTCACACCGAGGGGCGGGGCGCTCTCGCACCGAGGGGTGATCTCGCACCGAGGGGCGGGGGGATCTCGCACCGAGGGGCGGGGGGATCTCGCACCGAGGGGCGGGGCGCTCTCACACCGAGAGGCGGGGTGCTCTCGCACCGAGGGGCGGGGGGCTCTCGCACCGAGGGGCGGGGTGCTCTCACACCGAGGGGCGAGGTGATCTCACACCGAGGGGCGGGGCGCTCTCACACCGAGGGGCGAGGTGATCTCGCACCGAGGGGCGGGGCGCTCTCGCACCGAGGGGCGGGGTGCTCTCGCACCGAGGGGCGGGGCGCTCTCGCACCGAGAGGCGGGGTGCTCTCGCACCGAGGGGCGGGGCGCTCTCACACCGAGGGGCGGGGCGCTCTCACACCGAGGGGCGGGGCGCTCTCGCACCGAGGGGTGATCTCGCACCGAGGGGCGGGGGGATCTCGCACCGAGAGGCGGGGTGCTCTCGCACCGAGGGGCGGGGGGCTCTCGCACCGAGGGGCGGGGTGCTCTCACACCGAGGGGCGGGGCGCTCTCACACCGAGAGGCGGGGTGCTCTCGCACCGAGGGGCGGGGTGATCTCGCACCGAGGGGCGGGGTGATCTCGCACCGAGGGGCGGGGGGATCTCGCACCGAGAGGCGGGGTGCTCTCGCACCGAGGGGCGGGGGGCTCTCGCACCGAGGGGCGGGGGGATCTCGCACCGAGGGGCGGGGGGATCTCGCACCGAGGGGCGGGGTGATCTCGCACCGAGGGGCGGGGGGATCTCGCACCGAGAGGCGGGGTGCTCTCGCACCGAGGGGCGGGGGGCTCTCGCACCGAGGGGCGGGGGGATCTCGCACCGAGGGGCGGGGCGCTCTCGCACCGAGGGGCGGGGCGCTCTCGCACCGAGGGGCGGGGTGCTCTCGCACCGAGGGGCGGGGCGATCTCGCACCGAGGGGCGGGGTGCTCTCGCACCGAGGGGCGGGGCGCTCTCGCACCGAGAGGCGGGGTGCTCTCGCACCGAGGGGCGGGGCGCTCTCACACCGAGGGGCGGGGCGCTCTCACACCGAGGGGCGGGGCGCTCTCGCACCGAGGGGTGATCTCGCACCGAGGGGCGGGGGGATCTCGCACCGAGGGGCGGGGCGCTCTCACACCGAGAGGCGGGGGGCTCTCGCACCGAGGGGCGGGGCGCTCTCACACCGAGAGGCGGGGGGCTCTCGCACCGAGGGGCGGGGGGCTCTCGCACCGAGGGGCGGGGGGCTCTCGCACCGAGGGGCGGGGTGCTCTCACACCGAGGGGCGGGGCGCTCTCACACCGAGGGGCGAGGTGATCTCGCACCGAGGGGCGGGGCGCTCTCGCACCGAGGGGCGGGGTGCTCTCGCACCGAGGGGCGGGGCGCTCTCGCACCGAGAGGCGGGGTGCTCTCGCACCGAGGGGCGGGGCGCTCTCACACCGAGGGGCGGGGCGCTCTCACACCGAGGGGCGGGGCGCTCTCGCACCGAGGGGTGATCTCGCACCGAGGGGCGGGGCGCTCTCACACCGAGAGGCGGGGTGCTCTCGCACCGAGGGGCGGGGGGCTCTCGCACCGAGGGGCGGGGTGCTCTCACACCGAGGGGCGGGGCGCTCTCACACCGAGAGGCGGGGTGCTCTCGCACCGAGGGGCGGGGTGATCTCGCACCGAGGGGCGGGGTGATCTCGCACCGAGGGGCGGGGGGATCTCGCACCGAGAGGCGGGGTGCTCTCGCACCGAGGGGCGGGGGGCTCTCGCACCGAGGGGCGGGGGGATCTCGCACCGAGGGGCGGGGGGATCTCGCACCGAGGGGCGGGGTGATCTCGCACCGAGGGGCGGGGGGATCTCGCACCGAGAGGCGGGGTGCTCTCGCACCGAGGGGCGGGGGGCTCTCGCACCGAGGGGCGGGGGGATCTCGCACCGAGGGGCGGGGCGCTCTCGCACCGAGGGGCGGGGCGCTCTCGCACCGAGGGGCGGGGTGCTCTCGCACCGAGGGGCGGGGCGATCTCGCACCGAGGGGCGGGGGGATCTCGCACCGAGGGGCGGGGGGCTCTCGCACCGAGGGGCGGGGTGCTCTCGCACCGAGGGGCGGGGCGCTCTCGCACCGAGGGGCGGGGGGCTCTCGCACCGAGGGGCGGGGGGCTCTCGCACCGAGGGGTGATCTCGCACCGAGGGGCGAGGTGATCTCACACCGAGGGGCGGGGCGCTCTCGCACCGAGGGGCGGGGCGCTCTCGCACCGAGGGGCGGGGCGCTCTCGCACCGAGGGGCGGGGCGCTCTCGCACCGAGGGGCGGGGTGCTCTCGCACCGAGGGGCGGGGCGCTCTCGCACCGAGGGGCGGGGGGCTCTCGCACCGAGGGGCGGGGGGATCTCGCACCGAGGGGCGGGGTGCTCTCGCACCGAGGGGCGGGGCGCTCTCGCACCGAGAGGCGGGGTGCTCTCGCACCGAGGGGCGGGGCGCTCTCACACCGAGGGGCGGGGCGCTCTCACACCGAGGGGCGGGGCGCTCTCACACCGAGGGGCGGGGCGCTCTCGCACCGAGGGGTGCTCTCGCACCGAGGGGCGGGGGGCTCTCGCACCGAGGGGCGGGGCGCTCTCGCACCGAGGGGCGGGGCGATCTCGCACCGAGGGGCGGGGGGCTCTCGCACCGAGGGGCGGGGCGCTCTCGCACCGAGGGGCGGGGGGCTCTCGCACCGAGGGGCGGGGGGCTCTCGCACCGAGGGGCGGGGGGGCTCTCGCACCGAGGGGCGGGGCGCTCTCGCACCGAGGGGCGGGGGGATCTCGCACCGAGGGGCGGGGGGATCTCGCACCGAGGGGCGGGGCGCTCTCGCACCGAGGGGCGGGGGGCTCTCGCACCGAGGGGCGGGGCGCTCTCACACCGAGGGGCGGGGCGCTCTCACACCGAGGGGCGGGGCGCTCTCGCACCGAGGGGCGGGGGGCTCTCGCACCGAGGGGCGATCTCGCACCGAGGGGCGGGGGGATCTCGCACCGAGGGGCGGGGCGCTCTCACACCGAGGGGCGGGGCGCTCTCGCACCGAGGGGCAGGGTGCTCTCGCACCGAGGGGCGGGGTGCTCTCGCACCAAGAGGCAGGGTGCTCTCGCACCGAGGGGCGGGGCGCTCTCGCACCGAGGGGCGGGGCGCTCTCGCACCGAGGGGCGGGGCGCTCTCGCACCGAGGGGCGGGGGGCTCTCGCACCGAGGGGCGGGGGGCTCTCGCACCGAGGGGCGGGGCGATCTCGCACCGAGGGGCGGGGGGATCTCGCACCGAGGGGCGGGGGGCTCTCGCACCGAGGGGCGGGGGGCTCTCGCACCGAGGGGCGGGGGGCTCTCGCACCGAGGGGCGGGGGGATCTCGCACCGAGGGGCGGGGGGCTCTCGCACCGAGGGGCGGGGGGCTCTCGCACCGAGGGGCGGGGTGCTCTCACACCGAGGGGCGGGGGGCTCTCGCACCGAGGGGCGGGGGGATCTCGCACCGAGGGGCGGGGGGCTCTCGCACCGAGGGGCGGGGGGATCTCGCACCGAGGGGCGGGGCGCTCTCGCACCGAGGGGCGGGGGGATCTTGCACCGAGGGGCGGGGGGCTCTCGCACCGAGGGGCGGGGCGATCTCGCACCGAGGGGCGGGGGGCTCTCGCACCGAGGGGCGGGGGGATCTCGCACCGAGGGGCGGGGGGCTCTCGCACCGAGGGGCGGGGCGATCTCGCACCGAGGGGCGGGGGGCTCTCGCACCGAGGGGCGGGGGGATCTCGCACCGAGGGGCGGGGGGCTCTCGCACCGAGGGGCGGGGCGCTCTCGCACCGAGGGGCGGGGTGCTCTCACACCGAGGGGCGGGGGGCTCTCGCACCGAGGGGCGGGGCGCTCTCGCACCGAGGGGCGGGGCGCTCTCGCACCGAGGGGCGGGGCGCTCTCGCACCGAGGGGCGGGGCGCTCTCACACCGAGGGGCGGGGCGCTCTCGCACCGAGGGGCAGGGGGCTCTCGCACCGAGGGGCGGGGGGATCTCGCACCGAGGGGCGGGGTGCTCTCGCACCGAGGGGCGGGGGGATCTCGCACCGAGGGGCGGGGCGCATCTCGCACCGAGGGGCGGGGCGCTCTCGCACCGAGGGGCGGGGCGCTCTCGCACCGAGGGGCGGGGTGCTCTCGCACCGAGGGGCGGGGTGCTCTCGCACCGAGGGGCAGGGTGATCTCGCACCGAGGGGCGGGGGGCTCTCGCACCGAGGGGCGGGGTGCTCTCGCACCGAGAGGCAGGGTGCTCTCGCACCGAGGGGCAGGGTGCTCTCGCACCGAGGGGCGGGGCGCTCTCGCACCGAGGGGCGGGGCGCTCTCGCACCGAGGGGCGAGGTGATCTCGCACCGAGGGGCGGGGTGCTCTCGCACCGAGGGGCGGGGGGATCTCGCACCGAGGGGCGGGGCGCTCTCGCACCGAGGGGCGGGGGGCTCTCGCACCGAGGGGCGGGGGGCTCTCGCACCGAGGGGCGGGGGGCTCTCGCACCGAGGGGCGGGGCGCTCTCGCACCGAGGGGCGGGGCGCTCTCGCACCGAGGGGCGGGGCGCTCTCGCACCGAGGGGCGGGGTGCTCTCGCACCGAGGGGCGGGGTGCTCTCGCACCGAGGGGCGGGGCGCTCTCGCACCGAGGGGCGGGGTGCTCTCGCACCGAGGGGCGGGGCGCTCTCGCACCGAGGGGCGGGGTGATCTCGCACCGAGGGGCGGGGCGCTCTCGCACCGAGGGGCGGGGCGCTCTCACACCGAGGGGCGGGGTGCTCTCGCACCGAGGGGCGGGGTGCTCTCGCACCGAGGGGCGGGGTGCTCTCGCACCGAGGGGCGGGGCGCTCTCGCACCGAGGGGCGGGGCGCTCTCGCACCGAGGGGCGGGGGGCTCTCGCACCGAGGGGCGGGGGGATCTCGCACCGAGGGGCGGGGCGCTCTCACACCGAGGGGCGGGGTGCTCTCGCACCGAGGGGCGGGGTGCTCTCGCACCGAGGGGCGGGGTGCTCTCGCACCGAGGGGCGGGGCGCTCTCGCACCGAGGGGCGGGGCGCTCTCGCACCGAGGGGCGGGGGGCTCTCGCACCGAGGGGCGGGGTGATCTCACACCGAGGGGCGGGGTGCTCTCGCACCGAGGGGCGGGGGGATCTCGCACCGAGGGGCGGGGTGCTCTCGCACCGAGGGGCGGGGGGATCTCGCACCGAGGGGCGGGGGGATCTCGCACCGAGGGGCGGGGGGATCTCGCACCGAGGGGCGGGGGGATCTCGCACCGAGGGGCGGGGGGCTCTCGCAGTGCGGGGGCAGGGTGCTCTCGCACTCGCCACCAGACATCGCGCCGCTGGACGTCTCATGATAAATTAACTTAAGGGGTTTTAGCAGTTAGGGTATGGGGTTAAGGATTGGGGTTTTAGCAGTTAGGGTATGGGGTTAAGGATTGGGGTTTTAGCAGTTAGGGTATGGGGTTAAGGATTGGGGTTTTAGCAGGTAGGGTATGGGGTTAAGGATTGGGGTTTTAGCAGTTAGGGTATGGGGTTAAGGATTGGGGTTTTAGCAGTTAGGGTATGGGGTTAAGGATTTGGGTTTTAGCAGTTGGGGTATGGGGTTAAGGATTGGGGTTTTAGCAGTTGGGGTATGGGGTTAAGGATTGGGGTTTTAGCAGTTGGGGTATGGGGTTAAGGATTGGGGTTTTAGCAGTTGGGGTATGGGGTTAAGGATTGGGGTTTTAGCAGTTGGGGTATGGGGTTAAGGATTGGGGTTTTAGCAGTTGGGGTATGGGGTTAAGGATTGGGGTTTTAGCAGTTGGGGTATGGGGTTAAGGATTGGGGTTTTAGCAGTTAGGGTATGGGGTTAAGGATTGGGGTTTTAGCAGTTGGGGTATGGGGTTAAGGATTGGGGTTTTAGCAGTTGGGGTATGGGGTTAAGGATTGGGGTTTTAGCAGTTAGGGTATGGGGTTAAGGATTGGGGTTTTAGCAGTTAGGGTATGGGGTTAAGGATTGGGGTTTTAGCAGGTAGGGTATGGGGTTAAGGATTGGGGTTTTAGCAGTTAGGGTATGGGGTTAAGGATTGGGGTTTTAGCAGTTAGGGTATGGGGTTAAGGATTGGGGTTTTAGCAGTTAGGGTATGGGGTTAAGGATTGGGGTTTTAGCAGTTAGAGTATGGGGTTAAGGATTGGGGTTTTAGCAGTTAGGGTATGGGGTTAAGGATTGGGGTTTTAGCAGTTAGGGTATGGGGTTAAGGATTGGGGTTTTAGCAGTTAGGGTATGGGGTTAAGGATTGGGGTTTTAGCAGTTAGGGTATGGGGTTAAGGATTGGGGTTTTAGCAGTTAGGGTATGGGGTTAAGGATTGGGGTTTTAGCAGTTAGGGTATGGGGTTAAGGATTGGGGTTTTAGCAGTTAGGGTATGGGGTTAAGGATTGGGGTTTTAGCAGTTAGGGTATGGGGTTAAGGATTGGGGTTTTAGCAGTTAGGGTATGGGGTTAAGGATTGGGGTTTTAGCAGTTAGGGTATGGGGTTAAGGATTGGGGTTTTAGAAGTTAGGGTATGGGGTTAAGGATTGGGGTTTTAGCAGTTAGGGTATGGGGTTAAGGACTGGGGTTTTAGGGGAAATGGTTAGGTTTTTAGAGTAGGGAATTAGGGCAGTGGGTAGCGGTGGTATTAGGGGTGAGTGGCAGCTGAACGCCGGCGGCGACTTGGTGACGGGAAAACGCCCGCAAATAAATACCCTAGACCGGTATTGTGCAATGCTTTCCTAATACACAGTTTAGGTTTACTGGCGTTACCCCATGTAATAATTATGTGCATCTTTATATAGCGCCCACGGTGTACTCAGTACTCAGAGACAATACAGTACAGGGAATTATAATACAATACCTGCCGCGCACAGGATCAGACAATCCCTGGCCCGCAGAGCTCACACTCAGTCAGTGCTATCAGTGTGTGACGGTGCACGGTGTGTTGGTGATCTCTCCTTCATGTCTCCGTACGGTTACAGGTGCACAGAGCGGCCGCGGCTGGCTTCCTGCTCCAGGGCCTCGCCTCCGCCTTCGGCACTGCCTGCTTCCTGCTTCCGGCTCTGCACTCGGACATAGATACTCTTCTCCACTCTGGAATCTGGACAGCCGCAGTAATAGGCCTCCCCCTCCTCGCTTTTGCATTCTTCTGGCTGAACGGTGATCACTCCACAGCCAATGTGATCTTGGGTACAGCGCTCCTCCTGGCCGCGGGCTCGGGCTACCTGACTCGGGAGAGCAGAGGCATGGCCGCCCACGCTGCAAACGCAGCTGCTTCACTCAGCATTGTGGTGGTCTCCATCTTCACTGGGAATGGTTATGGGATTATGGGCAGCGTGGTGCTGGGAACGGTGGGCCTGATGTCTTCCCTTAAAGCCGAGAGGATTCTACTTCTCCCAAAAGTGGTGGCATGTAATTATGTGGTGGCAGCAGCCTTCCTGGCCTTCGCGTGCGCCCTAAGGTCTCATCAGTGTGACGCCCTTTGAACTAATGCAAGTTACAATCCTTGGGACCAAATGTGATCTGGGATAGCGGAGATGATGGAGTCCTTTGGATATCAATGTTAACTCGTTATGGAGTCAGAAGAGCTTGGGCAACATCAGGAGATATTTACAGTCCTAGGAATCATTTCAGCCATTCGCAACCACATTCTTTATTATCTGTGTGAATCTCGGGGGTATTGCCCTGACTCCCATTTAACATTTGGGTTGCATATTGATATCCAAAACCTATGCTAAACTGGGTGCACTTTATAGTTACAAATCCCCCCCCTAAGCCAGTTGGGCAGAAAACGCTTTGCGCAGTAGATATTAATGCCAATGATAGATTATGGGGATATAGTATATGTTACAGCACCGCAAACTAGACACCCTCTACAATTCACTATGCCCCTTTGTCCTCCAACGTAACTACAACACACATCACTGCGAAATGCAGAACTAGATTGGTCATCCCTTGAGTAGGCGCAAAGTTCATCTCTTCTGTCTTACCTTCAAATACTTCTTGGACATGCTACCCGTCTATCTGAACAAGCTCCTCACCCCTACCACATGCAGCACCTATCAAATGAGATCAGACTCCAAGGGACTGTTCATGGTCCCAAGGTTCAACATCGGCCGCTCCTCCTTCTCTTACCGTGCACCCCAAAACTGGAACAGTCTACCGGAGACTTTAACAGCCACCACTAGTCTAAGTTCTTTAAAGAATTCAGCTTTCTCACATTTTAATCTGGTCTGTAACTGTTACATACGCCTATAACATATATTATCTGTAACTGTTACATACGCCTATAACGTATATTATCTGTAACTGTCACATACACCTATAACATATATTATCTCCTACTGTGCATGCAATGTCTTGTATATAATGTATAACCCTGTTCATTAAATGTAAACATGTATTGTCATCATAACTCTGTGCCCCGGACATACTTGAAAACGAGAGGTAACTCTCAATGTGTTACTTCCTGGTAAAACATTTTATAAATAAATACAAAATAAATAAATAATGGAAGATTTCTTTGGGAAGCCCTATTGTTAGGATCCTAGACCAAGGAGAATATAATGCCAAATATATTGAGGCTTCTTAATAATCAGAAACCCCCCCCTGACCCGCTTTGAAGTTTCCGCCATTTGCATTTATAAACCGGAAACCACACAGATCATATTTTAATGTACACAGAGGTAATTGTATCAATAACATCACTTGCCATCGTTACAAAAGACATAGTATAATGACATAATATTATAGAAAACACTCCGATCACAATCTCTATTCAGTACATAACAACTACAGGCTCTGAACTCCGGAATCCGAGGCATTTCCCTTTGCAGCATTGTTTTAGGTATGTGGCCACCTCTATGTTTTGGTAATATCCTCGCGTGCCGTACATTTTAAGTGAACACGGGCATACATGTCGTGCTTGATTGAAATGTACTGCAATTGGATCATCTCTTGTTCACGTCCTATAATATGACGGATCTTTCTTATGGCTAACCCAGCCAGATATAGAACACCAATCACAAACATTATCTCTACCGCAACCGACAAATTAAACGCCAGCTTCAAGCGGACAAAGAAATATGGTGGGACTCAAAGGCCCAAGAAATGGAATCGGCCAGCGGGAAGCATGACGTGCGCCTCCTTTATAGCACCCTACGAAGCTGCAGCGGAAATTTCATGGCAACAACATCAAGCCCTAAGGATCAAGATGGTGCCCAAATAGAATCGCTTGAAGACAAACTAGAAAGGTGGAGGAACATTTTAACCGGCTGCTCAACCGCCCACACCCTGCAAATCAAGATAGAAAATGTCGACTTAAGAGTTTCCAAGCGATATAACCGACCACCCACCAAATGAGGAAGAAATTCCAACAGCAACCAAACGCCTAAAGAATAGGAAAGCACCCGGCATTGATGCCATCCCCGCAGAAGCTCTAAAAGCGGATGGAGAGGTCGTCGTGAATCAATTAAAAGGCCTAATGGGCAGAAGATTAAATGGCCTTAAATGGGCAGAAGATTTGAATGCAGAGATCGATAGAGAAGATTGGGAGGATATCTGGGAAGCAGCTTCAAAAACATCAATCTGTACCACTATTAAGGAGAATATTTATAAAATTTTGTTTCATAGGTACCTAACCAAAAGCAGGCTGAGCCAGATTTTCCCCGGGTCCCCGGATTTGTGCTGGAGGGGATGCGGGCAAAAAGGAGATATGGCTCATATTTGGTGGAATTGTCCAAAAATTCAGGTATTCTGGGTCATGATTCAAACATTGATTCGAGAGTACCTGGGGGTGGAGGTGGAGGTGGAACCGCTGACCATGGTTCTGGCCAAACCAATCGAAGATCTGGAAACGGCGGAAAGTAAAATGACAAATCACGTGTTTACGGCAGCCCGCTGCGCTATTGCAGCGGCCTGGAAAAAGGTGAACGCGCCCTCTAGACAGACGGTGTTACGGAGACTAAGGGAAATAAAAATGATGGAGCTCCTTTCAGCGCAATTGAGCCAAAAACTTGACAAATTTCACAAAATCTGGGAAATTTGGCCTGGCAATTAGGAACACATAGACATAACTACAGAGAGACTAGATAAATTGGCTTCTCCCCCCTCCCCCCTCCCCCCACCCCTTTCTTTCTCTTCTTTTCTCTGTTCTTCTCTATTCTTTTCTAAATTCTACGAGAGTCACGCAAGGAGGCGCCTGCTTCCCTAGCACAGCCTAAGATGTGGAAACAGATCATATTAACACAAAGACTATGTTAAAACGAATATTTTATTTAAGCACTGATAACGAATTGTAGAGGTTTTTTTTTGTTTTAAACACAACTGGTAATACTTGAACAATATATGTGTACCAATGTTGAATATTTGTTGTGTCTCTCCAAAACAATAAAAAAAATTGAAACAAACAAAAAAAAAAAAGGCCTATACAACTTCTTTTGGAGCAAAACTGACGTGCCACACGATTTCAAAGACGCAATAATCAGGCGATGCATAAAAGGTGACCCAGCTAATTGCAAAAATTATAGGGGCATAAGCTTGCTATCACTATCTGCAAAGCTTCTATTATCCAGACCAGACTACTCAAACTCAGAGAATTGAACTGCAGGGAAGAACCGGCTGGGTTTAGACCAGGAAGAGGGTGCACAGACCAAATGGTCACACCGCCAACTAGCAGGAATACGACTCCGCTGCAAAAAAGATGCCTTAACGGTATTTGTTGACTTCTCGTGCGCTTTTGACAGTGTGGATCACCCATCGCTATGCTGCGCCCTCACGGCTGATACGGTACCACGTGCCACTCTCAATGTGCCAAGGGCTTTTTATGAAGGAGGTACAAGCAGAGTCACACACATGGGCACCATATCCGCGCCATTCGCCATATCCCGGGAGTCACACACGGGCACCATATCCGCGCCATTCGCCATATCCCGGGAGTCACACACGGGCACCATATCCGCGCCATTCGCCATATCCCGGGAGTCACACACGGGCAGCATATCCGCGCCATTCTCCATATCCACGGAAGTCACACACGGGCAACATAGCCGCGCCATTCTCCATATCCCGGGAGTCACACACACGGGCAGCATATCCGCGCCATTCTCCATATCCCGGGAGTCAAACACATGGGCACCATATCCGCGCCATTCTCCATATCCCGGGAGTCACACACACGGGCAGCATATCCGCGCCATTCTCCATATCCCGGGAGTCACACACGGGCACCATATCCGCGCCCCTCTCCATATCCCGGGAGTCACACACATGGGCACCATATCCGCGCCATTCGCCATATCCCGGGAGTCACACACATGGGCACCATATCCGCGCCATTCGCCATATCCACGGGAGTCACACACGGGCAACATAGCCGCGCCATTCTCCATATCCCGGGAGTCACACACACGGGCAGCATATCCGCGCCATTCTCCATATCCCGGGAGTCAAACACATGGGCACCATATCCGCGCCATTCTCCATATCCCGGGAGTCACACACACGGGCAGCATATCCGCGCCATTCTCCATATCCCGGGAGTCACACATGGGCACCATATCCGCGCCCCTCTCCATATCCCGGGAGTCACACACATGGGCACCATATCCGCGCCATTCGCCATATCCCGGGAGTCACACACATGGGCACCATATCCGCGCCATTCGCCATATCCACGGGAGTCACACACGGGCAGCATAGCCGCGCCATTCTCCATATCCCGGGAGTCAAACACATGGGCAACATATCCGCGCCATTCTCCATATCCCGGGAGTCACACACATGGGCACCATATCCGCGCCATTCGCCATATCCACGGGAGTCACACACGGGCAACATAGCCGCGCCATTCTCCATATCCCGGGAGTCACACACACGGGCAGCATATCCGCGCCATTCTCCATATCCCGGGAGTCACACACGGGCACCATATCCGCGCCCCTCTCCATATCCCGGGAGTCACACACATGGGCACCATATCCGCGCCATTCGCCATATCCCGGGAGTCACACACATGGGCACCATATCCGCGCCATTCGCCATATCCACGGGAGTCACACACGGGCAGCATAGCCGCGCCATTCTCCATATCCCGGGAGTCAAACACATGGGCAACATATCCGCGCCATTCTCCATATCCCGGGAGTCAAACACATGGGCAACATATCCGCGCCATTCTCCATATCCCGGGAGTCACACACGGGCAGCATATCCGCGCCATTCTCCATATCCCGGGAGTCACACACGGGCAGCATATCCGCGCCATTCTCCATATCCCGGGAGTCACACACATGGGCACCATATCCGCGCCATTCGCCATATCCCGAGAGTCACACACGGGCAGCATATCCGCGCCATTCTCCATATCCCGGGAGTCAAACACATGGGCAACATATCCGCGCCATTCGCCATATCCCGGGAGTCACACACACGGGCACCATATCCGCGCCCCTCTCCATATCCCGGGAGTCACACACATGGGCACCATATCCGCGCCATTCGCCATATCCACGGGAGTCACACACGGGCAGCATAGCCGCGCCATTCGCCATATCCCAGGAGTCACACACATGGGCACCATATCCGCGCCATTCGCCATATCCACGGGAGTCACACACGGGCAGCATAGCCGCGCCATTCGCCATATCCCGGGAGTCACACACGGGCAACATATCCGCGCCCCTCTCCATATCCCGGGAGTCACACACATGGGCACCATATCTGCGCCATTCGCCATATCCCGGGAGTCACACACGGGCACCATATCCGCGCCATTCGCCATATCCTGCGAGTCACACACATGGGCACCATATCCGCGCCATTCTCCATATCCCGGGAGTCACACACGGGAACCATATCTACGCCATTCTCCATATCCCGAGAGTCACACACGGGCACCATATCCGCGCCATTCGCCATATCCCGGGAGTCACACACTGGCACCATATACGCGCCATTCTCCATATCCCGGGAGTCACACACGGGCACCATATCCGGCCATTCTCCATATCCCGGGAGTCACACACGGGAACCATATCTGCGCCATTCGCCATATCCCGGGAGTCACACACTGGCACCATATCTGCGCCATTCGCCATATCCCGGGAGTCACACACTGGCACCATATCCGCGCCATTCGCCATATCCCGGGAGTCACACACGGGCACCATATCCGCGCCATTCGCCATATCCCGGGAGTCACACACATGGGCACCATATCCGCGCCATTCGCCATATCCCGGGAGTCACACACATGGGCACCATATCCGCGCCATTCGCCATATCCCGGGAGTCACACACACTGGCACCATATCCGCGCCATTCGCCATATCCCGGGAGTCACACACTGGCACCATATCCGCGCCATTCTCCATATCCCGGGAGTCACACACGGGAACCATATCCGCGCCATTCTCCATATCCCGGGAGTCACACACGGGAACCATATCTGCGCCATTCGCCATATCCCGGGAGTCACACACGGGCACCATATCCGCGCCATTCGCCATATCCCGGGAGTCACACACGGGCACCATATCCGCACCATTCGCCATATCCCGGGAGTCACACACGGGCACCATATCCGCGCCATTCTCCATATCCCGGGAGTCACACACGGGCACCATATCCGCGCCATTCTCCATATCCCGGGAGTCACACACATGGGCAGCATATCCGCGCCATTCGCCATATCCCGGGAGTCACACACGGGCACCATATCCGCGCCATTCTCCATATCCCGGGAGTCACACACATGGGCAGCATATCCGCGCCATTCGCCATATCCCGGGAGTCACACACGGGCACCATATCCGCGCCCCTCTCCATATCCCGGGAGTCACACACATGGGCACCATATCCGCGCCATTCGCCATATCCCGGGAGTCACACACATGGGCACCATATCCGCGCCATTCGCCATATCCACGGGAGTCACACACGGGCAGCATAGCCGCGCCATTCTCCATATCCCGGGAGTCAAACACATGGGCAACATATCCGCGCCATTCTCCATATCCCGGGAGTCAAACACATGGGCAACATATCCGCGCCATTCTCCATATCCCGGGAGTCACACACGGGCAGCATATCCGCGCCATTCTCCATATCCCGGGAGTCACACACGGGCAGCATATCCGCGCCATTCTCCATATCCCGGGAGTCACACACATGGGCACCATATCCGCGCCATTCGCCATATCCCGAGAGTCACACACGGGCAGCATATCCGCGCCATTCTCCATATCCCGGGAGTCAAACACATGGGCAACATATCCGCGCCATTCGCCATATCCCGGGAGTCACACACACGGGCACCATATCCGCGCCCCTCTCCATATCCCGGGAGTCACACACATGGGCACCATATCCGCGCCATTCGCCATATCCACGGGAGTCACACACGGGCAGCATAGCCGCGCCATTCGCCATATCCCAGGAGTCACACACATGGGCACCATATCCGCGCCATTCGCCATATCCACGGGAGTCACACACGGGCAGCATAGCCGCGCCATTCGCCATATCCCGGGAGTCACACACGGGCAACATATCCGCGCCCCTCTCCATATCCCGGGAGTCACACACATGGGCACCATATCTGCGCCATTCGCCATATCCCGGGAGTCACACACGGGCACCATATCCGCGCCATTCGCCATATCCTGCGAGTCACACACATGGGCACCATATCCGCGCCATTCTCCATATCCCGGGAGTCACACACGGGAACCATATCTACGCCATTCTCCATATCCCGAGAGTCACACACGGGCACCATATCCGCGCCATTCGCCATATCCCGGGAGTCACACACGGGCACCATATCCGGCCATTCTCCATATCCCGGGAGTCACACACGGGAACCATATCTGCGCCATTCGCCATATCCCGGGAGTCACACACTGGCACCATATCTGCGCCATTCGCCATATCCCGGGAGTCACACACTGGCACCATATCCGCGCCATTCGCCATATCCCGGGAGTCACACACGGGCACCATATCCGCGCCATTCGCCATATCCCGGGAGTCACACACATGGGCACCATATCCGCGCCATTCGCCATATCCCGGGAGTCACACACATGGGCACCATATCCGCGCCATTCGCCATATCCCGGGAGTCACACACGGGCACCATATCCGCGCCATTCGCCATATCCCGGGAGTCACACACTGGCACCATATCCGCGCCATTCTCCATATCCCGGGAGTCACACACGGGAACCATATCCGCGCCATTCTCCATATCCCGGGAGTCACACACGGGAACCATATCTGCGCCATTCGCCATATCCCGGGAGTCACACACGGGCACCATATCCGCGCCATTCGCCATATCCCGGGAGTCACACACGGGCACCATATCCGCACCATTCGCCATATCCCGGGAGTCACACACGGGCACCATATCCGCGCCATTCTCCATATCCCGGGAGTCACACACGGGCACCATATCCGCGCCATTCTCCATATCCCGGGAGTCACACACATGGGCAGCATATCCGCGCCATTCGCCATATCCCGGGAGTCACACACGGGCACCATATCCGCGCCATTCTCCATATCCCGGGAGTCACACACATGGGCAGCATATCCGCGCCATTCGCCATATCCACGGGAGTCACACACGGGCACCATATCCGCGCCATTCTCCATATCCCGGGAGTCACACACAGGCACCATATCCGCGCCATTCGCCATATCCCGGGAGTCACACACATGGGCAACATATCCGCTCCATTCTCCATATCCACGGGAGTCACACACGGGCACCATATCCGCGCTATTCGCCATATCCCGGGAGTCACACACGGGCAACATATCCGCGCCATTCTCCATATCCCGGGAGTCACACACGGGCACCATATCCGCGCCATTCGCCATATCCCGGGAGTCACACACATGGGCACCATATCCGCGCCATTCTCCATATCCCGGGAGTCACACACGGGCAACATATCCGCGCCATTCGCCATATCCCGGGAGTCACACACGGGCAACATATCCGCGCCATTCTCCATATCCCGGGAGTCTCACACACGGGCACCATATCCGCGCCATTCGCCATATCCCGGGAGTCACACACAGGCACCATATCCGCGCCATTCTCCATATCCACGGGAGTCACACACGGGCACCATATACGCGCCATTCGCCATATCCCGGGAGTCACACACGGGCACCATATACGCGCCATTCTCCATATCCCGGGAGTCACACACGGGCACCATATCCGCGCCATTCTCCATATCCCGGGAGTCACACACGGGCAGCATATCCGCGCCATTCTCCATATCCCGGGAGTCACACACGGGCAGCATATCCGCGCCATTCTCCATATCCCGGGAGTCACACACGGGCAACATATCCGCGCCATTCTCCATATCCCGGGAGTCAAACACATGGGCAACATATCCGCGCCATTCGCCATATCCCGGGAGTCACACACACGGGCACCATATCCGCGCCCCTCTCCATATCCCGGGAGTCACACACATGGGCACCATATCCGCGCCATTCGCCATATCCACGGGAGTCACACACGGGCAGCATAGCCGCGCCATTCGCCATATCCCAGGAGTCACACACATGGGCACCATATCCGCGCCATTCGCCATATCCACGGGAGTCACACACGGGCAGCATAGCCGCGCCATTCGCCATATCCCGGGAGTCACACACGGGCAACATATCCGCGCCCCTCTCCATATCCCGGGAGTCACACACATGGGCACCATATCTGCGCCATTCGCCATATCCCGGGAGTCACACACGGGCACCATATCCGCGCCATTCGCCATATCCTGCGAGTCACACACATGGGCACCATATCCGTGCCATTCTCCATATCCCGGGAGTCACACACGGGAACCATATCTGCGCCATTCTCCATATCCCGAGAGTCACACACGGGCACCATATCCGCGCCATTCGCCATATCCCGGGAGTCACACACTGGCACCATATACGCGCCATTCTCCATATCCCGGGAGTCACACACGGGCACCATATCCGGCCATTCTCCATATCCCGGGAGTCACACACGGGAACCATATCTGCGCCATTCGCCATATCCCGGGAGTCACACACTGGCACCATATCTGCGCCATTCGCCATATCCCGGGAGTCACACACTGGCACCATATCCGCGCCATTCGCCATATCCCGGGAGTCACACACGGGCACCATATCCGCGCCATTCGCCATATCCCGGGAGTCACACACATGGGCACCATATCCGCGCCATTCGCCATATCCCGGGAGTCACACACATGGGCACCATATCCGCGCCATTCGCCATATCCCGGGAGTCACACACGGGCACCATATCCACGCCATTCGCCATATCCCGGGAGTCACACACTGGCACCATATCCGCGCCATTCTCCATATCCCGGGAGTCACACACGGGAACCATATCCGCGCCATTCTCCATATCCCGGGAGTCACACACGGGAACCATATCCGCGCCATTCGCCATATCCCGGGAGTCACACACGGGCACTATATCCGCGCCATTCGCCATATCCCGGGAGTCACACACGGGCACCATATCCGCACCATTCGCCATATCCCGGGAGTCACACACGGGCACCATATCCGCGCCATTCTCCATATCCCGGGAGTCACACACGGGCACCATATCCGCGCCATTCTCCATATCCCGGGAGTCACACACATGGGCAGCATATCCGCGCCATTCGCCATATCCCGGGAGTCACACACGGGCACCATATCCGCGCCATTCTCCATATCCCGGGAGTCACACACATGGGCAGCATACCCGCGCCATTCTCCATATCCACGGGAGTCACACACGGGCACCATATCCGCGCCATTCGCCATATCCCGGGAGTCACACACGGGCAACATATCCGCGCCATTCTCCATATCCCGGGAGTCACACACGGGCACCATATCCGCGCCATTCGCCATATCCCGGGAGTCACACACATGGGCACCATATCCGCGCCATTCGCCATATCCCGGGAGTCACACACATGGGCACCATATCCGCGCCATTCTCCATATCCCGGGAGTCACACACGGGCAACATATCCGCGCCATTCGCCATATCCCGGGAGTCACACACGGGCAACATATCCGCGCCATTCTCCATATCCCGGGAGTCTCACACACGGGCACCATATCCGCGCCATTCGCCATATCCACGGGAGTCACACACATGGGCAACATATCCGTGCCATTCGCCATATCCCGGGAGTCACACACAGGCACCATATCCGCGCCATTCTCCATATCCCGGGAGTCACACACGGGCACCATATCCGCGCCATTCTCCATATCCCGGGAGTCACACACGGGCAGCATATCCGCGCCATTCTCCATATCCCGGGAGTCACACACGGGCAGCATATCCGCGCCATTCTCCATATCCCGGGAGTCTAACACGGGCAGCATATCCGCGCCATTCTCCATATCCCGGGAGTCACACACGGGCAACATATCCGCGCCATTCTCCATATCCCGGGAGTCAAACACATGGGCAACATATCCGCGCCATTCTCCATATCCCGGGAGTCACACACACGGGCACCATATCCGCGCCCCTCTCCATATCCCGGGAGTCACACACATGGGCACCATATCCGCGCCATTCGCCATATCCACGGGAGTCACACACGGGCAGCATAGCCGCGCCATTCGCCATATCCCGGGAGTCACACACGGGCAACATATCCGCGCCATTCTCCATATCCCGGGAGTCACACACGGGAACCATATCTGCGCCATTCTCCATATCCCGAGAGTCACACACGGGCACCATATCCGCGCCATTCGCCATATCCACGGGAGTCACACACGGGCAGCATAGCCGCGCCATTCGCCATATCCCGGGAGTCACACACATGGGCACCATATCCGCGCCGTTCGCCATATCCACGGGAGTCACAAACGGGCAGCATAGCCGCGCCATTCGCCATATCCCGGGAGTCACACACGGGCAACATATCCGCGCCCCTCTCCATATCCCGGGAGTCACACACATGGGCACATATCCGCGCCATTCGCCATATCCCGGGAGTCACACACGGGCACCATATCCGCGCCATTCGCCATATCCCGGGAGTCACACACATGGGCACCATATCCGCGCCATTCTCCATATCCCGGGAGTCACACACGGGAACCATATCTGCGCCATTCTCCATATCCCGAGAGTCACACACGGGCACCATATCCGCGCCATTCGCCATATCCCGGGAGTCACACACTGGCACCATATACGCGCCATTCTCCATATCCCGGGAGTCACACACGGGCACCATATCCGGCCATTCTCCATATCCCGGGAGTCACACACGGGAACCATATCTGCGCCATTCGCAATATCCTGGGAGTCACACACTGGCACCATATCTGCGCCATTCGCCATATCCCGGGAGTCACACACTGGCACCATATCCGCGCCATTCGCCATATCCCGGGAGTCACACACGGGCACCATATCCGCGCCATTCGCCATATCCCGGGAGTCACACACATGGGCACCATATCCGCGCCATTCGCCATATCCCGGGTGTCACACACATGGGCACCATATCCGCGCCATTCGCCATATCCCGGGAGTCACACACGGGCACCATATCCGCGCCATTCGCCATATCCCGGGAGTCACACTGGCACCATATCCGCGCCATTCTCCATATCCCGGGAGTCACACACGGGAACCATATCCGCGCCATTCTCCATATCCCAGGAGTCACACACGGGAACCATATCTGCGCCATTCGCCATATCCCGGGAGTCACACACGGGCACCATATCCGCGCCATTCGCCATATCCCGGGAGTCACACACGGGCACCATATCCGCACCATTCGCCATATCCCGGGAGTCACACACGGGCACCATATCCGCGCCATTCTCCATATCCCGGGAGTCACACACGGGCACCATATCCGCGCCATTCTCCATATCCCGGGAGTCACACACATGGGCAGCATATCCGCGCCATTCGCCATATCCCGGGAGTCACACACGGGCACCATATCCGCGCCATTCTCCATATCCCGGGAGTCACACACACGGGCAGCATATCCGCGCCATTCGCCATATCCACGGGAGTCACACACGGGCACCATATCCGCGCCATTCGCCATATACCGGGAGTCACACATGGGCAACATATCCGCGCCATTCGCCATATCCCGGGAGTCACACACATGGGCACCATATCCGCGCCATTCGCCATATCCCGAGAGTCACACACGGGCACCATATCCGCGCCATTCTCCATATCCCGGGAGTCACACACGGGCAACATATCCGCGCCATTCTCCATATCCCGGGAGTCACACACATGGGCAACATATCCGCGCCATTCGCCATATCCCGGGAGTCACACACGGGCAACATATCCGCGCCATTCTCCATATCCCGGGAGTCACACACATGGGCAACATATCCGCGCCATTCTCCATATCCCGGGAGTCACACACATGGGCAACATATCCGCGCCCCTCTCCATATCCCGGGAGTCACACACATGGGCAACATATCCGCGCCATTCGCCATATCCCGGGAGTCACACACGGGCAACATATCCGCGCCATTCTCCATATCCCGGGAGTCACACACATGGGCAACATATCCGCGCCATTCGCCATATCCACGGGAGTCGCACACGGGCAACATATCCGCGCCCCTCTCCATATCCCGGGAGTCACACACATGGGCACCATATCCGCGCCATTCTCCATATCCCGAGAGTCACACACGGGCAACATATCCGCGCCATTCGCCATATCCCGGGAGTCACACACGGGCACCATATCCGCGCCATTCGCCATATCCCGAGAGTCACACACGGGCACCATATCCACGCCATTCGCCATATCCCGGGAGTCACACACGGGCAACATATCCGCGCCATTCTCCATATCCCGGGAGTCACACACGGGCACCATATCCGCGCCATTCGCCATATCCCGGAGTCACACACTGGCACCATATCCGCGCCATTCGCCATATCCCGGGAGTCACACACGGGCACCATATCCGCGCCATTCGCCATATCCCGAGAGTCACACACGGGCACCATATCCGCGCCATTCGCCATATCCCGGGAGTCACACACAGGCAGCATATCTGCGCCATTCGCCATATCCCGGGAGTCACACACGGGCACCATATACGCGCCATTCGCCATATCCCGGGAGTCACACACGGGCACCATATACGCGCCATTCGCCATATCCCGGGAGTCACACACGGGCACCATATACGCGCCATTCGCCATATCCCGGGAGTCACACACGGGCACCATATCCGCGCCATTCGCCATATCCCGGGAGTCACACACATGGGCAACATATCCGCGCCATTCGCCATATCCCGGGAGTCACACACATGGGCAACATATCCGCGCCATTCGCCATATCCCGGGAGTCACACACGGGCACCATATCCGCGCCATTCTCCATATCCCGGGAGTCACACACACGGGCAACATATCCGCGCCCCTCTCCATATCCCGGGAGTCACACACGGGCACCATATCTGCGCCATTCTCCATATCCCGGGAGTCACACACGGGCACCATATCCGCGCCATTCGCCATATCCCGGGAGTCACACACGGGCACCATATCCGCGCCATTCGCCATATCCCGGGAGTCACACACGGGCACCATATACGCGCCATTCGCCATATCCCGGGAGTCACACACGGGCACCATATACGCGCCCTTCGCCATATCCCGGGAGTCACACACGGGCACCATATACGCACCATTCGCCATATCCCGGGAGTCACACACGGGCACCATATACGCGCCATTCGCCATATCCCGGGAGTCACACACGGGCACCATATACGCGCCATTCGCCATATCCCGGGAGTCACACACGGGCACCATATCCGCGCCATTCGCCATATCCCGGGAGTCACACACATGGGCAACATATCCGCGCCATTCGCCATATCCCGGGAGTCACACACATGGGCAACATGTCCGCGCCATTCGCCATATCCCGGGAGTCACACACTGGCACCATATCCGCGCCATTCGCCATATCCCGGGAGTCACACACTGGCACCATATCCACGCCATTCGCCATATCCCGGGAGTCACACACGGGCACCATATCCGCGCCATTCGCCATATCCCGGGAGTCACACACTGGCACCATATCCACGCCATTCGCCATATCCCGGGAGTCACACACAGGCAACATATCTGCGCCATTCGCCATATCCCGGGAGTCACACACGGGCACCATATCCGCGCCATTCGCCATATCCCGGGAGTCACACACGGGCACCATATCCGCGCCATTCGCCATATCCCGGGAGTCACACACGGGCACCATATCCGCGCCATTCGCCATATCCCGGGAGTCACACACGGGCACCATATCCGCGCCATTCGCCATATCCACTGGAGTCACACAAGGTTGCAATATATCGTATAATATGTTATTAAATATTACCACGGATTGGATTCTCAGAAAAACATTTAAAGACAGGCCTACGCCGATGACATCCTGTTCTTAGCGGACACAGCACAGAAACTTTGAACGACATGCAAGCCAATGCAAAGAAGCTCAGATTATCCATGAATACGGAAAAGACGAAATACATATTTACCGGTACCCAACAGATACAACTTCAACTGGACGGCAACCCTATCGAGCGAGTGGACTCATTAAAATACCTAGGGCCTATTATTGATAGCCAAAGCATAGCCGCTACAAATGACCGCAAAAGCCGCATCGGTAGCGCCATTGCAGCGTTCGCCTCCTTACAGAAATGCTTGTGGAACCAACAGGACGTGACAAATGTACAAAAATGGGATTTTTAACACCTCAATACGCCCCATTTTACTGTATGGATCAGAAACATGGACACTACTCAAGCAATATGAACCTACTAGTACGATTCCAACTAAGATGTCTACGCAACATTCTCCATATTACGCTACGAGACCGATGGAGAAGTGAAGATGTGCGGTTAGCCTGTCAAAACCAATCTACAATCAACCAGTACATTAAGCAACAAAGACTTAGGTGGTTTGGCCACGTCTGCCGTATGGACATCACCAGACTACCATAGCAGTGCCGCAATACCACACGACCCATAGGCTGGAAAGTGGACCGAAATGCTCCGAAGAAAACGTGGTCGAACCAGGTGGCGCAAGATCTCAAACTGCTCCACTTCACAGTAGCCGAAGCCCAAAAAGCCGCCCTAAATCGGGATCAATGGCGCGGAATGACTAGAGCCGTATTGAACATCCTGCCGCGGCCTCCGCAACGCATCGCTCCTTACATTATAAAAGATGATGCAATGTCGTTTACGGAGTATATACTATTCTGGAAGCTAGAGGATCACGTGGTTATGTCTTAGCTCAGATAGTGCCAACTCGCCCTCTTTCCTAAGCACGACAAGATCTGTTTCTTTTCTTGGTTTTATTGAGGGAAAACAGGATAAGGTACAGTCTCTTGTGTAGAGGTGTAGGTGTCTCTGTGTGTGCTCAGTGATCAAGGGAGGTGAAAAGATTCTCCTTCAGCACCATTACAGGGGTTACAGAGAGGTACTCACGAATCCAGGGAAAATGGTGGAAAGGATGAAGCAGTGTATGCTGGGTGTCAGATAGTCTGGGGACAGACCATCTGTGGGCAGAACAGAGGGGGAGACAGCAGACTAACCCATTTGGGAGAAAGGCTGGGGCTGCCATGACAACTCACAGGAGTGCCTGGAGAAGCTGCAACATGTAGCAAAATGTAGCATCTTAATGCAGCATACTGCTGGAAAGGGGGAAATGGCTCTGTCTTATCACACAAGCATTGGATTTGCATGTAGAACCAAATACATACAGCTGCCACTAAGCATGCTGACAAGCAGGGCTGCAAGGACAAGGGGGGGGTGAGACAGAAATGCAGACAGGGGTATTCCTGTTCCATGACACTCCCCGTCTGGTATCTGTAGATACCACTATATCGTAGGCTATGTGGAACATATGTGCAATGCATACAACATAACAACATAATAATGTAAAGTCCATGTCCACATAACGAGGTGATACCGGCCGGCACCACTGGTGTTGAAATCCCTTGGCAAAGTCTTTTAGCAAAGGATATTGGATGGATGAACTGCTCCAGGTTTGCTGGTTTCACCACAATGTCTTTCTGTGAAAGTCTCTGGCACTGTTTCCTTTCGACTTTGTGAGAGAACAGTCCCTTTGACTCTGTAGCTTTCTCTACAGAGTGCATCACCTCGTGGATGTGCCAGTCATGGTAGTTTGTCATCCCATCACCTGGCGTTTGGCGGGAGGAGATGGCTTTAGGTTCCTTGCGGAAGCGGATTAATGTCCCTGGAAGACTGATCGTCAAGTCTTGTCCAGTGAGGAGGGTGTCGTTCAGGGAGACTCCCTGGAGTTGAGCGCTAGGGTTGAACACTACCCGGATTTGATCGGGTTCCTGAGGGTGGTAGGCCCAAGGTGATTGGAGGTACCGACATTCTCCACCTTTCTTCATTAGAAGTGCTGGCTTTGCGTGGCCGGTAAGGAATATCTTTTGGGTGAAGGCCACAAAGTTGCTTTTGATCTCCGGCTCCCTTTGTGGGTTGTGGCGGAGCGAAGTGAACCTATAGATGGTAGGTCCTCTATTGTTCGGGAGGCATATTTTTGGTGAACGGACTGGTAGCGGAGTCACCCAACTGCTTAGTCCGTCTTTAGAGAGCTCCTTGACTGTTAACTTCGGGAATCCTCTATCTTCCCTCGATGGTGTTTGCTTGTCATCGTCCCTTGTTGTCTGGAACGCTGTGCACCATAGTTCATCGGTACATTTCTCTTGCACGAGAACATCTCCGCGCGGCTTGGTGAAACGCTTTTGTGTTTCTTTGTCGACTGCCATCGGGAGGTTATTGTCTCCCCGGACGTAACGAAAAACAGTCTCTTTTGCCCTAGTAAATCCCTTTGTGCAATGTCTCTGTGGCTGTCTCCTTTTAGACGTGTGAGGGGACAGTCTTTTTGACACTGCGGCTTCACCTGTGGGGCGCAATCTTTTGAGGCTATGCCAGCCGTGGCGGCTGGTTGCTTTGTCGCTTGTTACTCTATGGAGAGAAACAACTGTACACTTTTGTCGTGCCATTGCTCGCGAGAGAACTGTTTGATCGTTTATTGTTTTTTGGACGATCCCTTTGTCGGTCACCTTTGGGAGGTTACTTTCTTCCTTCGGTGGAATCGACTCCTCATCCTTAGCTGTCTGGACTGCTGAGCATCCTAAGCCATTGTCGCATCCCATCGGCGTGAGGGTGTCTTTGTTGGTCTCAGGGGTATGACCTTGTCTTTTCTCTTCACTTGGCCCTTCGGTCACTTGGAGATGGCCAAGACATGGTTCAGAGAAAGATGTGTGTCCACATTCTGTCACCTCCGTTCTGCGGGCATCGACGTAGTCTTGCCCGTGTTCTTTGTTAGTGCATGAGTTGCCCACTATCACCCATCCTAGGTCGAGTCTTTGGGCGTATGGCGCGTTGTGGGGTCCGTTGTGCTGTTTACGGACTTTATGTACTCTCATGATGTCCCTACCGAGCAGCAGCAGGATCTTGGCATCTTGTTCCACCGGCCGGATGTGGTTGGCTATTCCTTTGAGGTGGGGGTAATGGAGTGCCACGTCTGGTGTGGGTATCTCGTCCCTGTTTGTGGCCATGTGGTTGCACTCGATGAGTGTGGGAAGGGGCATGTTCACTTTGCCGTCTATTGAGCATATGGTGTAGCCATTCACTCTTCTCCCTGTGGTCTCCATTTGCCCTGCGCACGTTCTGAGAGTGTAAGGAGAAGCACCATCTTGTATGTTAAACATGTCGAAGAACTCTGACCTGACCAGTGATCGGTTGCTCTGGTCGTCGAGGATTGCGTACATCCGAATAGCCTTCTCAGGTTGTCCCTGGGGGTGCACTGCGACAAGGCATATTTTGGAGCAGGACATTTTGTCACCTTCTTTTCCGCAAACTTCAGTGCGCTGAGATGTGACGGATGTTGACTCTCCTTCTTCTTTCTCCCCGCCATGCTCCGCTATGGAGGATGGGTTCTTGAGTTGGTGGAGTGTCATCGCCTCTGGATGTAACGCTGTCACGTGCTTGTCACTCTCGCACACTGTGCATTTGATCTCTTCCTTACAGTCCCTGGCTAGGTGAGTCGTGGAACCGCAGCACTTGAAGCAAACTCCGAATTCTCCAAGTAACCTCTTGCATTCCTCTAGGGACTTCATCCTGAACCCAAAGCACTTGTTGAGTGGGTGTGGCTTCTTGTGTATGGGACATTCCCTGTTTGGGTCCCTTGGTTCCTTGTCTCCGGCGACCGACTGATCGGGAGTAGTTTGGGTCGTGGGAGGCACGTCCGTCCTGCGGGCCGAGACGGGTGTTTGGGGGTTACCATATCTCGTCGCTGGTCTCTCGTTCTTCAGGCTGCTCGCACTGTATGTGGTTTGCGCACCTAAGATGAAACCGGGATCGTTCCTCGTCCTTGCCGCTTTGCGGATGAAGCTCACGAAAACTGAGAATGGGGGGAAGACAACCTGCTTCTCCCTTTTGTATTTGGAACCTTGTGAAAGCCACCTTTCTTGGAGGTTGAAGGGTAGCTTCTCCAGGATGGGTCTCACTCCACGAGCTGAATCTAGGGCGTTGAGACCTATTAAGGAGTGGTCTTTCCTTGCGAACTCCAGTTCTTGCAGCAGGTCTCCAAGATCTCGTAACTTCGAGTAGTCTTTATTCGTGATCTTGGGGAAGCTCTCGATTCTTTTGAAGAGTGAATCCTCGACTGCTTCGGGGCTGCCGTAGGACTCTTCTAGCCTTTCCCACACTAGGTCAAGACCTACTTGGGGTTGATGCGCGTTTGCCGTCCGAAGTCTCTGCGCTTGCTCCCTGGATACGTTCCCCAGGAACTTGACTAACAGGTTGAGCTCTTCCCTTGCTGAGAAGTCCAAGCTGTCGATTGCGTCTTTGAACGTGAACTTCCACGTCCGGTAGTTCTCGGGGCGGTCGTCGAAGCTGATGAGTCCTGCGTGCACCAAGTCGCGCCGGATCATGTACTTGGCTATGTCTGTCAGACCTGAGACATCGGTGCGTTTGCCCCGTTCTGAGGTAGTTGCTGGGAGGGTCCGTGCGGTCGCCTCTTCCTTGGCATGGACGCGTGATGACTGCTGGCCAGTGTGAGGGACTGTTTTCTCCCGCGTGGGTGTACCTGGATTGCGAGCCTGTTGTGGTGCATCCGTGTGCGCGCTGGCATGTGGATCACTGTTGCGGCTGTGGCTATCCCAGGCAGCATGTGCCATTGATGGAGCAGCGTCTTCTCCTCGTGGTCCTAGCGAGTCTTCGGTATCTGTGGAGTCGCTCCATCCGTGTTGAGATGGTGCGCTGGTGTTCACGCTGAAGAGGCTCCTGACGTAGTCTTCAGTGCGTTGGACTGGATCCTCTGAGGCAATCCGTCTGTAGGGTTGCTCCCCGCCATCCTGTTGCGCGGCTGCCTCTAGGACTTCAGCTTGGGCTATGGCGGCGGCTTCCTTCTCTTGATTAAGTGCCTCTAGATCCGCGTCCAATTCGGCCTTTTTACGCGCCGCGGCAGCGGCGGCATTTGCAGCAGCGGCGGTAGCAGCGGCGGTGGCGGCGTTAGCAGCGGCATTGGCAGCGGCGGCAGTGGCAGCGGCATTGGCAGCGGTGGCATTAGCAGCGGCATTGGCAGCGGTGGCGGCATTCTGCTCCTCCTCTTCTATGCGCGCTCTTTCTGTCCTTACGGCTGCCTCTCTGCGACTATATTCAGCCCTGGCACGTGCGGCCTCTGCGGCGGCTCGCGCCCTGGTAGCGTTTGTGCTTGCGCTGGACGCGTTAGACTGCGCTGATCTTGCTGACCTTGATGAGTGCCTGGATGTGCTTGAGCGCTGCGATGCGGTCTCCAGGAGGAGCTCTTTTCTCTCGCTTTGGGCGTCTGAGATGGCGGTCTGCACGACGCCATCGCGCTCCAGGTTAATCGCGTTTTGCAGATCGCGTTCCCGCGTGCTGTCTTCTGTGTTAGTTCTTGTCAGATAGGTGAAATATGCCTGTGACAGCGTTACGTAACGTCTATGGCTTGACTTAATCTGAGTGATAGCTTGCTTAATCTGGGTTGCTTGATCGCTAGCACTTGCGACATTACTTATCTCACGATCAGTGTCCTCCCAGGCCTTCTCTAATTTAGCGCGGTGCACTTCATCGTCAGTTTCGTATTTTTCGCGGGCCTTTTGTGTCAGTGTGACTGTCCGTTTGGGCCTTGCGCCTGCCTGCGCCTGTTGCAGTTGCGTGGCAGTCTCTGTGTCTGAGTGATCGCTCTCCTGCGTGATGTCTGGTGAGGCTCTGAGTTCTGCCATGCTGTAGGTGTGTGTAGGCCTTTTGCCAGTGCGTGTGGCGTGCGGTCTTTTACCTTGTCAGCGAAGGGCGTCTGTCTCAGATGGTGCCGAGCGGTGTCCTGCAGCGTGCAGCGTTGGGGTAGCTGTACTTACAGGTGTCCGTAGGCTCCTCACTGTGGGGCTGAGCAGCGGGTGGACTCAGACAGAGAAAAAGGCAGTTAGGTATTGTGAGAGAAGCACTGTTTGTTGCAAGGCTGCCGTGCAGTTTGAGCTACTGGTTGTCTGTGAAAGCTGCAGGCTGTTCGCAGTTTTAGCTACTTGGTGCTTCCTTTGTGTGGTGTAGAGGTTGCTCTGTATAGCTGTGTAAGCTGCTTGCTTGTACTGCTGTAGAGGCCACTCTGTATAATGGAGTCTGGAGTAGCAGCTCCTGTAAGTGTCTGTAAGGCACACGATTATCTTTTCACTATTCTGGAAGCTAGAGGATCACGTGGTTATGTCTTAGCTCAGATAGTGCCAACTCGCCCTCTTTCCTAAGCACGACAAGATCTGTTTCTTTTCTTGGTTTTATTGAGGGAAAACAGGATAAGGTACAGTCTCTGGTGTAGAGGTGTAGGTGTCTCTGTGTGTGCTCAGTGATCAAGGGAGGTGAAAAGATTCTCCTTCAGCACCATTACAGGGGTTACAGAGAGGTACTCACGAATCCAGGGAAAATGGTGGAAAGGATGAAGCAGTGTATGCTGGGTGTAAGATAGTCTGGGGACAGACCATCTGTGGGCAGAACAGAGGGGGAGACAGCAGACTAACCCATTTGGGAGAAAGGCTGGGGCTGCCATGACAACTCACAGGAGTGCCTGGAGAAGCTGCAACATGTAGCAAAATGTAGCATCTTAATGCAGCAGACTGCTGGGAAGGGGGAAATGGCTCTGTCTTATCACACAAGCATTGGAGTTGCATGTAGAACCAAATACATACAGCTGCCACTAAGCATGCTGACAAGCAGGGCTGCAAGGATAAGGGGGGGGTGAGACAGAAATGCAGACAGGGGTATTCCTGTTCCATGACATATACCATATTTCTTATGGCTGGCTTACGTTCACTTATCCGATCACGTAAAGCTCTTGACGTGCATCCGATATAAATATTATGTGATTGTTAAATGTCCTTAAATTCGCTTTTGAAGTGAAACTTCCTTAGTGGCACCTCATTCGTGATGGGGCAAAAATGGATTGTGGAGACAGAAATGAAACGGATGTGACGTCAGTGCTGGCAGTTGAGGCCGGGCTGTGTTCTGGCTCAGCCCGACCCCAACACTGACATCACACCCGCTCCACAAATCAGATGCGGCGGCGCCGATAGCCGCCGGCGCCGCTCCTAATCACCCCCCACACCCCCCCCGAGCCCCACACCCCCCACACACCGTGACATATGCGGCGGCGATAGCCGCCGCTCCTAACGGCCGCTGCCATGCCGCGCAGCCTCTCTCCTCCCTACCTCCGCTTTCCTGCGTCCCGCTGACTGAGCGCCGCCGGGGTCGAGGAGAGGAGCCCAGGGATCATGGAGGGTAACCGCCGCCGCAGCTCCTAATGAGCTCTGCTCCCCCCACCCGCTGACATGCGGCGGCGGCGGCGGCAGCCCTCAAAATTTAATTGCCGCCACTCCTGCTGACCTCCCCCGGCCGAGGCATGGAACGGGGGGGGGGGGGGCGGGTAGAGTGAGCTGCGTTCCCCACAGCACCATCAGAAGGGGATCGCTGCAGCGCTCCCCTCGAAGCCAGCTCCCGCTGACGATGACGCGCTGCCCCCCTTCCCCGCCGACACTGCCTCTGCCCACGCAGCACTTCCGGAGGGGGGGGCCTTTATTAAGGTATCTTCCCAGTGCGGCCGCGTCTCACCGGGGGGTGGGGGGGAGGAGAGTCTCAGGCAGAGCCGCAGCGGGTCCGCAGCTCTGCCTGTCTGTGAGGGGGGGGGGGGGAGGAGAGACTCAGGCAGAGCCGCAGCGGGTCCGCAGCTCTGCCTGTCTGTGAGGGGGGGGGGAGGAGAGACTCAGGCAGAGCCGCAGCGGGTCCGCAGCTCTGCCTGTCTGTGAGGGGGGGGGGGAGGAGAGACTCAGGCAGAGCCGCCGCGGGTCTGCAGCTCTGCCTGTCTGTGAGGGGGGGGGGGGAGGAGAGACTCAGGCAGAGCCGCCGCGGGTCCGCAGCTCTGCCTGTCTGTGAGGGGGGGGGGGAGAGTCTCAGGCAGAGCCGCCGCGGGTCCGCAGCTCTGCCTGTCTGTGAGGGGGGGGGGGAGGAGAGTCTCAGGCAGAGCCGCCGCGGGTCCGCAGCTCTGCCTGTCTGTGAGGGGGGGGGGGAGGAGAGTCTCAGGCAGAGCCGCCGCGGGTCTACAGAGAGGTACTCACGAATCCAGGGAAAATGGTGGAAAGGATGAAGCAGTGTATGCTGGGTGTAAGATAGTCTGGGGACAGACCATCTGTGGGCAGAACAGAGGGGGAGACAGCAGACTAACCCATTTGGGAGAAAGGAGCTCTGCCTGTCTGTGAGGGGGGGGGGGGGAGGAGAGTCTCAGGCAGAGCCGCCGCGGGTCTGCAGCTCTGCCTGTCTGTGAGGGGGGGGGGGAGTCAGGAGAAAGGGGGCAGGACACAGAAAGAGAGACACACATACAGTGACAGACACACACACATACATATATACACACACTAACACACACACACTGACTGACACACATACACACTGTGACAAACGGCTTACTCCGGGGCTCCGTCGTTTGTCCGGGACTGTTTAGAACACGGTCTTTTAGGGTAGGTTAAATGATGAGGCGTCACGTACTGTTCCTTTAAATAGGCTATGCCTGGTTTATTCAGTCCCAGGCACTGAGACTGCCACAGTGCATACAACAGAAAACAGATCAAAACAAAAGCTGCTCACCTGAGCGATAACTTAACTTAGATATCCCTGACTCAGGGTTGGAAGTGGCTTTTCCACTTCAAACATCAAAACACGGTACTTTTGCAGTCTTACACAAATGAACAGAAAGATTGAACCTGTTTGGGGAAGAGGCTTCTCCCCTCTGTAGTTCAGCAGCCTTCCAGCCTCCTGGCTCTTGTGGGGAGCCCAGAGCAAACAGGAAATCAGTCTTTCATACCTGATTCCTAATTAGCATGACAGGTGACAGAAATCAGGCAGCAGACAAACTCTGGTCTGGATCTCTCATCCCTCAGTTCCAGCGCTTGCCAAACTGTGGGATGGAGTGTACTGCTGCGGCACAGTTTATTCGAGCATTTGCCCGTTCTGTGCCGCAGCAGTAGCCTGGCGCGCGCCCGAGTGTGACGGGCGCGCGCCGAAGCAGCGGAAGAGCGCCCTCCGATCGGGGCGCTCTCCCTACCGCTGCCGGGTCCGCCGGGTCCCCCGGAACCCCCTGCCGCTGTCCCGCGATCGCGGGACACCAGGGCTCCCTCGGGGAGCCCCTGGACACGCGTGCAGGGGGCGCACGCTCCCGATGAAGCGTGACCGCGCGTCTATGACGCGCGGCACGCCGAGGGGCGGCCACTAGCAAGCCGGGAGATTTCCCGGCTTGCGGTACCGACCACACTTCAATAAAGTGTGTCGGTAGTGTATGTATTATAAGGCTGCACTCCCAGGCCAAACAGGATAGAAACTGTCTAGTATCCTGGGAGCCCTATATACGGAATTTATTACCATCCCCTGGTTTCTGTCACATATCCTCCCCCCCAGCTCAGACCTCGAGGGATGAGCGACCATGGATATTAGGGAGTGCATCCTTGACAACCCGTCAGCATTGCCATGTTTGTGCCCTGACCTGTGTTCCACAGAAAATTTAAAGGGTTGTAGGCTTAGGAACCACCTGGTCACTCTAGCATTCTTTTCCCTGTTTTGACACATCCAGGTAAGGGGTGCATGATCTGTGAGCAACCGGAATTTTCTCCCCAACAGGTAGTATTTGAGCGTCTCTACAGCCCACTTTATTGCGAGACACTCTTTCTCTACTATGGAGTAATTTTTCTCCTGGGGATTTAGTTTCCTACTTAAATAAAGGATGGGGTGCTCCTCACCTTGAGACTCCTGGGAGAGTACCGCCCCCAGCCCTACCTCAGATGCGTCAGTTTGGACTACGAACTCTTTGGAGAAGTCAGGTGTGACCAACACTGGTTGGGCACAGAGAGCTTCTTTCAGGCTTCTAAAGGCCTGTTCGGTTTCGGGGGACCACTTTCTTTTGTCTTTTCCACCCCTAGGTTTCCCCCCAATGGATGACTATGTGCGAGGTGTAATACTACGTTACGGAATGTCCGTGGTACCAACAATTGTTTAGTTGTAACTGATTTCCTTTTATCAACCCGATATACTAGGTCGTTCTCTACCTCGAAGTAGGGGTAAGCAAGTGACCTATCTGGTTGGCCAGGAGTACTATTCTGGTCCCGTATATTTCCCCTTGCTACCGCTAATGTGGGGTCCTCCCACTGGGCCTTCTTAAAACTCCCAGGACTGACCTCTAGGTCAGCGAGGGTCTTATCCGGTTCTGGGGTGGTAAGTGTCTGCTCAACATCTTGATTTGGGGTATTCCCTACCAAAGTAGTGATGGGGAAGGGAATTTTACAGCACTCCTCTTTTTCCCCCTTCTTATTTGGGCCCTCGTCAACCTCCATTTCTGAAAAAGGGAAAGGATTTGTTTCTTCTAATACTTCGTTATGGTCCGCTATTGAACTCTGGGCGCTATTCTGAGCGGGGGACCACATTTTTAGAAAATGGGGAAAGTCGGTCCCTATTAACACATCATGTGCCAGTTTGGGTACAATACCCACCTTGAAATCTAAAGAACCAAACTCTGTTTCAAAAAAAACATCAACAGTGGAATATTCATGATTATCCCCATGTATACAACAAATTGCCACTCTTTGTGAACTGTTTCCCTGTTTCTTCTTAATGGGCAAGAGGTATTCGGACACTAGTGTGACCATGCTCCCAGAGTCAAGAAGTGCCCGAACCCTCTTACCATTAACCTTTACAAATGCCCACAGATGGTTATTCAAGGGGTCCTCTGGGCTAGGGCCCATACATTGGGACAACAGCGAATAAGGTTCCACGCTGTTGCATTGCATGGGCTCATCATTTAGTGGGCAGATTTTTGCTGTGTGGCCCCTCTCATGACAATTTACACATTTAGGTACATAGTCTGTGTCCCACTTTGAGCCTTTTCCCGGCTCCCCATGTTGGCTATTGCCCTTAGTGTGCGAACCACTGTTGCTGGTGCTGCGTGAAGGTGGTCGCCGCTCTTCAGCGCCCCTTAACCCCGGTACCCTTTTACCGTCTCTGGAAGAGTCCTGGAACCTCGGGTAGTGGGGTTGCTCCACGACTGTGGGTTGCGGGTGCTCTTCTGCTGCATTGTACCTTTCTACGAGGGCCACAAGCTCATCCGCATTGTGGGGGTCACTCCGACTGACCCAACGGCGTAAGGCAGAGGGAAGTTTCCTCAAGAACTGGTCCATGACCAACCGTTCCACGATGTGGCTGGCTGAGTTGATCTCGGGTTGTAGCCACTTCCGGGCGAGGTGGATGAGGTCATACATCTGGCTTCGGGTGGCTTTATCCATCGTGAAGGACCATGCGTGAAACCTTTGGGCGCGAACAGCCGTGGTTACGCCGAGGCGGGCGAGGATCTCGAACTTCAATTTTGCATAGACGTTAGCTTCGGCTGGCTCTAGATCAAAGTAAGCCTTCTGGGGTTCGCCGCTTAGGAAGGGTGCGATTAGACCAGCCCACTCAGCTTCTGGCCATCCCTCTCTCTGTGCCGTGCGTTCAAACGTGAGAAGATAGGCTTTCACATCATCCGAGGGTCCCATCTTCTGAAGGTAGTGGCTTGCCCTGGTCATTTTCGGAACTGGGGCTGCCGCTGCCAGTGGAAGGTTACTGATAGTCCCCCTCAGGATCTCGAGTTCCTGCTGTAAGCCCTGAGCGAACCGCTGTTGCTCCTCTCTCAGCAAGCGGTTTGTCTCTTGCTGGTTTGCATTCGCGTTTTGCAGGGCTTCATTCGTCTGTTGCTGGTTTGCATTCGCCTGTTGCTGGTTGGCATTCGCCTGTTGCTGGTTGGCATTAATCTCTTGCTGGGCTATTAGCAGCTGTTGCTGGGCTGCATTCGTCTGCTGCTGGTTTGCATTAGTTTCTTGCTGGGCTATTAACAGCTGTTGCTGGGTTTCATTCGCGTCTTTCTGGGCAGCGACATTGCGTACCAGTGCACCCACCACGTCTTCCATCTTGTTTGCAGAGGATGAAAAAAACTTTTTTTTTTTTTTTTTTTTCAAAGTTCTTCAACCCGCAGACCCCCTAGTGCTCTGCCCGCATTCTCCACCATATGTGACAAACGGCTTACTCCGGGGCTCCGTCGTTTGTCCGGGACTGTTTAGAACACGGTCTTTTAGGGTAGGTTAAATGATGAGGCGTCACGTACTGTTCCTTTAAATAGGCTATGCCTGGTTTATTCAGTCCCAGGCACTGAGACTGCCACAGTGCATACAACAGAAAACAGATCAAAACAAAAGCTGCTCACCTGAGCGATAACTTAACTTAGATATCCCTGACTCAGGGTTGGAAGTGGCTTTTCCACTTCCAACATCAAAACACGGTACTTTTGCAGTCTTACACAAATGAACAGAAAGATTGAACCTGTTTGGGGAAGAGGCTTCTCCCCTCTGTAGTTCAGCAGCCTTCCAGCCTCCTGGCTCTTGTGGGGAGCCCAGAGCAAACAGGAAATCAGTCTTTCATACCTGATTCCTAATTAGCATGACAGGTGACAGAAATCAGGCAGCAGACAAACTCTGGTCTGGATCTCTCATCCCTCAGTTCCAGCGCTTGCCAAACTGTGGGATGGAGTGTATGTATTATAAGGCTGCACTCCCAGGCCAAACAGGATAGAAACTGTCTAGTATCCTGGGAGCCCTATATACGGAATTTATTACCATCCCCTGGTTTCTGTCACAACACACACACTGACTGACACACATACACACACACTGACTGACACACACACACACACTGACTGACACACACACACACACACACACACACACACACACACACACTGACTGACACACATACACACACACTGACTGACACACATACTGACACATACACACACACTGACTGACACACACACACACACACACACACACACACACACACACACACACACACACTGACTGACACATACACACACACACTGACTGTGAATAGGTTAGGGGGATGTGTGAGGTGCAGGGGGGCTGCGCATACGTCACACGGTCACACGCATGCACACGGTCACACACACACGCACAGTCACACGCACACAGTCAGTCGCGCACACAGTCAGTCGCGCACACAGTCAGTCGCGCACACACGCACTGTCACGTGCACCGTGCACTGTCACGCGCACACGCACTGTCATGCGCACAGTCACACAGTAACACGCACAGTCACACGCACAGTCACACAGTCACACGCACAGTCACACAGTCACACACACAGTCACACGCACACACACGAGGAATTCACGCTTAGTGCAAATACAAGGGATGTGTACGCATGTTCTAAGTCAAATTTATTTGCGTTTTGTCAATGAAATTGTATTTTGATTTTTAATTAAAACATCACCAATACAAATACAATTTCTGTGACAAAAGTCAAAGAAGTTTCACTTACTATGCGCGTGCACAGCACACACAGCTTTTTTTTTTCTATAGATTCACGTCAGCATAACAGAATTCAGCATTCTTGTCGTTTGCACACAAAAACAAAACGTTTATTTTGAAAATAATTACTTACATACAAAAATAGTAAGAATGACAATGATGATGTTTCAAATAGATTGATATTCTTAAGAATAGTTGCACATAGTAACCTTCTTTCTGTTAATATTCTCTCCAGGTATTAACATGTCTTTTCTCCTCTTCATGGTATTATCACTCTTCGGCCTGGTGGTCTCCCCTGGCCTTCCTTCCTTCCTAAAGCTTACTAAGCTCACTGTTGTATTTATCCAGATAATATTCCTTGAATCAGCTCTCTTAATATATATTTCTATTCCAAATTAGGTCCTGCAGTTTCAAACTATGATCGAATCAGAAACAGCACACGTATTCTAAACATAGAATACCAAGTACAGTAAGGACTGGAAGAGTCTCAGAGCTTTTGTCACAGCCTCTACTCTCAGCTAAAGTCACAGTTGTAAATAGTCACTCAGTGTCAAACCTAAACAGGGTTTCTGCCTACTCTGACCTTTTAGGACAGCTGCACCGTCAAGATAACTCTATAACTGAACATACAATCAGATATAATATATATATATATATATCAGACAAATATGTAGATATGAAGGAAAGTCCAGACTATTATACTGTATACTTTAACATTTTGCCTTTGATAACAGATTCATTCATTACCATATAATTATTGCTAAATTGGATTTCTTACAGTGATACTAGAACAATTCATACATTGTAGTCTAAAATACTTGTTTCCAGTACCGGCATGTACTGCAATACAGATTGTGTGCCGTGTATGTTTACATTGGATCCCGTGTCCACATTGAAGGTTCCCACATGGAGAAGAACTCAACCAAGGACTGGCGGGATGGCGGTGCTATCGGTGCCGCTGCACCGAGCCGCGCGGTTACAGGGGTCCCGCGCTCTCCCCTACAACAATGAAACCGATTGCCGGGGGAGAGCACGGGACCCCTGCAACTGTCTTAACTTCTCTTCCTGCAGGGTCCCCCATCATGGCGCCGTGACGGCAAATGGCGTCGCATTGCCATGACAACGTGATGCCACATGGCGTTGCGGTGCCATGATGTAGGGCCCTGCTGGAGGAGATGGTTACGGAGAAGGTAAGGGCTCACCGCACCACATATCCTGCACCGAGCCCCGCAATATTCCCAGCCGGCCAGGACTATCACTGGGTGACAACCCATTGACCACTTTTCATGCCTTTCTGTATGGAGAACGCGGTGGTTCAATAACCGGGTCTCTGTTTCTTCTCATGGGACAATACATGGTTGATTGGGTATATTTATGTTAATATGTAGTGGATAAGCTCAGGGGAAAAAATGCAACAATGAATTCACAGTCCGAGGTTTTCCTGTAGCCAGCAGTCTCCAATTTACCATTCACCAACTGGATAGGAAGTTACTAAAAAATAGTAACAGATAAATCATAGTTCAACGTACATTTCAATCCAGGAAAGTTGTTATTAATGCGCTGATAGCCTTCTAATAACGCCACCTCTGCACCTATCGCAGCAGAAGCACATCGTGGATATACATACAGCCCACATCTGGATATCAGATGAACATGGATTTTCAGTGGGCCAGATATATTGTTCCTCAAATCAACCTACTTACAGATTGGCGGTATTAGGGGCTAACCGGATAAAACCTGAACTGGTGGGGCAGCTTGAGGACTGGAGTTGAGCACCCCTGGTGTATAGTTATGCTGCGGGGGGCGGGAGAGCGCGGGGGGGGCGGGAGAGCGCGGGGGGGGGGGTGGATTAGAGAGCACGGGGGGGCGGGAGAGAGAGCGCGGGGGGGGGCGGGAGAGAGAGCGTGGGGGGGGGGGCGGGAGAGAGAGCGCGGGGGGGCGGGAGAGAGAGCGCGGGGGGGCGGGAGAGAGAGCGCGGGGGGGCGGGAGAGAGAGCACGGGGGGCGGGAGAGAGCGCGGGGGGCGGGAGAGAGCACGGGGGGGCGGGAGAGAGAGCGCGGGGGGGCGGGAGAGAGCGCGGGGGGGCAGAGAGAGCGTGGGGGGGCGGGAGAGAGCGTGGGGGGGGGCAGAGAGAGCGTGGGGGGGCGGGGAGAGAGCGTGGGGGGGGGGCGGGAGAGCGCGGGGGGGCGGGAGAGCGGGGGGGGGGTGGGATAGCGCACGGGGGGGCGGGAGAGAGAGCGCGGGGGGGCGGGAGAGAGCGCGGGGGGGCGGGAGAGAGAGCGCGGGGGGCGGGGGAGAGCACGGGGGGCGGGAGAGAGAGCGCGGGGGGGGACGGGAGAGAGAGCGCGGGGGGGACGGGAGAGAGAGCGCGGGGGGGGGGGCGGGAGAGAGAGCGCGGGGGGGGCGGGAGAGAGAGCGCGGGGGGGGCGGGAGAGAGAGCGCGGGGGGGGCGGGAGAGAGAGCGCGGGGGGGCGGGAGAGAGCGCGGGGGGGCGGGAGAGAGCGCGGGGGGCGGGAGAGAGCGTGCGGGGGGCGGGAGAGAGGGCGGGGGGGGCGGGAGAGAGGGCGGGGGGGGCGGGAGAGAGCGCGGGGGAGGCGGAGGAGAGAGCGCGGGGGGGGCGGGAGAGAGCGCGCGGGGGGGCGGGAGAGAGCGCGCGGGGGGGCGGAGAGAGCGCGCGGGGGGGCGGGAGAGAGCGCGCGGGGGGGCGGGAGAGAGCGCGCGGGGGGGCGGGAGAGAGCGCGCGGGGGCAGAGAGAGCGTGGGGGGGCGGGAGAGAGCGTGGGGGGGGGGGCGGGAGAGCGCGGGGGGGCGGGAGAGCGTGGGGGGGGGGTGGGATAGCGCACGGGGGGGCGGGAGAGAGAGCGCGGGGGGGCGGGAGAGAGAGCGCGGGGGGGCGGGAGAGAGAGCGCGGGGGGCGGGAGAGAGCGCGGGGGGGACGGGAGAGAGAGCGCGGGGGGGACGGGAGAGAGAGCGCGGGGGGGACGGGAGAGAGAGCGCGGGGGGGACGGGAGAGAGAGCGCGGGGGGGGGCGGGAGAGAGAGCGCGGGGGGGGCGGGAGAGAGAGCGCGGGGGGGGCGGGAGAGAGAGCGCGGGGGGGCGGGAGAGAGAGCGCGGGGGGCGGGAGAGAGCGCGGGGGGGCGGGAGAGAGCGCGGGGGGGCGGGAGAGAGGGCGGGGGGGCGGGAGAGAGGGCGGGGGGGGCGGGAGAGAGGGCGGGGGGGCGGGAGAGAGCGCGGGGGAGGCGGGAGAGAGCGCGGGGGGGGGCGGGAGAGAGCGCGCGGGGGGGCGGGAGAGAGCGCGCGGGGGGGCGGGAGAGAGCGCGCGGGGGGGCGGGAGAGAGCGCGCGGGGGGGCGGGAGAGAGCGCGCGGGGGGGCGGGAGAGAGCGCGCGGGGGGGCGGGAGAGAGCGCGCGGGGGGGCGGGAGAGAGCGCGCGGGGGGGCGGGAGAGAGAGCTTGGGGGGCGGGAGAGAGAGCGCGGGGGGGCGGGAGAGAGAGCGCGGGGGGGCGGGAGAGAGAGCGCGGGGGGGGCGGGAGAGAGAGCGCGGGGGGGCGGGAGAGAGCGCGGGGGGCGGGAGAGAGCGTGGGGGGGCGGGAGTGAGTGTGGGGGGGGCGGGAGAGAGCGTGGGGGGGCGGGAGAGAGCGTGCGGGGGGCAGGAGAGCGCGGGGGGGGGGCGGGAGAGAGCGTGCGGGGGGCGGGAGAGCGCGGGGGGGGGGTGGGTTAGAGAGCACGGGGGGGCGGGAGAGAGAGCGCGGGGGGGCGGGAGAGAGAGCGCGGGGGGGCGGGAGAGAGCGCGCGGGGGGGCGGAGAGAGCGCGCGGGGGGGCAGGAGAGAGCGCGCGGGGGGGCGGGAGAGAGCGCGCGGGGGGGCGGGAGAGAGCGCGCGGGGGGGCGGGAGAGAGCGCGCGGGGGGCGGGAGAGAGCGCGCGGGGGGGCGGGAGAGAGAGCGCGGGGGGCGGGAGAGAGAGCGCGGGGGGCGGGAGAGAGAGCGCGGGGGGCGGGAGAGAGAGCGCGGGGGGGCGGGAGAGAGAGCGCGGGGGGGGCGGGAGAGAGAGCGCGGGGGGCGGGAGAGAGCGCGGGGGGGCGGGAGAGAGCGCGGGGGGCGGGAGAGAGCGTGGGGGGGCGGGAGTGAGCGTGGGGGGGGGCGGGAGAGAGCGTGGGGGGGCGGGAGAGAGCGTGCGGGGGGCAGGAGAGGCGCGGGGGGGGGCGGGAGAGAGCGTGCGGGGGGCGGGAGAGCGCGGGGGGGTGGGTGGGTTAGAGAGCACGGGGGGGCGGGAGAGAGAGCGCGGGGGGGGCGGGAGAGAGAGCGCGGGGGGGCGGGAGAGAGAGCGCGGAGGGGCGGGAGATAGAGCGCGGGGGGGGGCGGGAGAGAGAGCGCGGGGGGGGCGGGAGAGAGAGCGCGGGGGGGCGGGAGAGAGCGCGCGGGGGGGCGGGAGAGAGCGCGCGGGGGGGCGGGAGAGAGCGCGCGGGGGGCGGGAGAGAGCGCGCGGGGGGGCGGGAGAGAGCGCGCGGGGGGCGGGAGAGAGCGCGCGGGGGGGCGGGAGAGAGCGCGCGGGGGGGCGGGAGAGAGAGCATGGGGGGCGGGAGAGAGAGCGCGGGGGGGCGGGAGAGAGAGCGCGGGGGGGCGGGAGAGAGAGCGCGGGGGGGGCGGGAGAGAGAGCGCGGGGGGGCGGGAGAGAGCGCGGGGGGCGGGAGAGAGCGTGGGGGGGCGGGAGTGAGCGTGGGGGGGGCGGGAGAGAGCGTGGGGGGGCGGGAGAGAGCGTGCGGGGGGCAGGAGAGCGCGGGGGGGGGCGGGAGAGAGCGTGCGGGGGGCGGGAGAGCGCGGGGGGGGGGTGGGTTAGAGAGCACGGGGGGGCGGGAGAGAGAGCGCGGGGGGGCGGGAGAGAGAGCGCGGGGGGGCGGGAGAGAGAGCGCGGGGGGGCGGGAGAGAGCGCGCGGGGGGGCGGGAGAGAGCGCGCGGGGGGCGGGAGAGAGCGCGCGGGGGGGCGGGAGAGAGCGCGCGGGGGGGCGGGAGAGAGAGCGCGCGGGGGCGGGAGAGAGCGCGCGGGGGGGCGGGAGAGAGCGCGCGGGGGGGCGGGAGAGAGAGCGCGGGGGGCGGGAGAGAGAGCACGGGGGGCGGGAGAGAGAGCGCGGGGGGCGGGAGAGAGAGCGCGGGGGGGCGGGAGAGAGAGCGCGGGGGGGGCGGGAGAGAGAGCGCGGGGGGGCGGGAGAGAGCGCGGGGGGGCGGGAGAGAGCGCGGGGGCGGGAGAGAGCGTGGGGGGGCGGGAGTGAGCGTGGGGGGGGGCGGGAGAGAGCGTGGGGGGGCGGGAGAGAGCGTGCGGGGGGCAGGAGAGCGCGGGGGGGGCGGGAGAGAGCGTGCGGGGGGCGGGAGAGCGCGGGGGGGTGGGTGGGTTAGAGAGCACGGGGGGGCGGGAGAGAGAGCGCGGGGGGGGCGGGAGAGAGAGCGCGGGGGGGCGGGAGAGAGAGCGCGGGGGGCGGGAGAGAGAGCGCGGGGGGGCGGGAGAGAGAGCGCGGGGGGGCGGGAGAGAGAGCGCGGGGGGGCGGGAGAGAGCACGCGGGGGGGCGGGAGAGAGCGCGCGGGGGGGCGGGAGAGAGCGCGCGGGGGGGCGGGAGAGAGCGCGCGGGGGGCGGGAGAGAGCGCGCGGGGGGCGGGAGAGAGAGCACGGGGGGCGGGAGAGAGAGCGCGGGGGGGCGGGAGAGAGCACGGGGGGGGGGCGGGAGAGAGAGCGCGGGGGGCGGGAGAGAGCGCGGGGGGGGCGGGAGAGAGCGTGGGGGGGCGGGAGAGTGCGTGGGGGGGGCGGGAGAGCGCGGGGGGCGGGAGAGCATGGGGGGGGGTGGGATAGCGCATGGGGGGGCGGGAGAGAGAGCGCGGGGGGGGGGGCGGGAGAGAGAGCGCGGGGGGGCGGGAGAGAGAGCGCGGGGGGGCGGGAGAGAGAGCGCAGGGGGGGCGGGAGAGAGAGCGCGGGGGGCGGGAGAGAGAGCGCGGGGGCGCGGGAGAGAGCACAGGGGGGCGGGAGAGAGAGCGCGGGGGGGGCGGGAGAGAGAGCGCGGGGGGGGCGGGAGAGAGAGCGCGGGGGGGGCGGGAGAGAGAGCACGGGGGGGCGGGAGAGAGAGCGCGGGGGGGGCGGGAGAGAGCGCGGGGGGGCGGGAGAGAGCGCGGGGGGGGAGAGAGAACGCGGGGGGGCGGGAGAGAGAACGCGGGGGGGGGGGCGGGAGAGAGAGCGCAGGGAGGGGGCGGTAGAGAGAGCGCGGGGGGGGCGGGAGAGAGAGCGCGGGGGGGCGGGAGAGAGAGCGCGGGGGGGCGGGAGAGAGAGCGCGGGGGGGGCGGGAGAGAGAGCGCGGGGGGGGCGGGAGAGAGAGCGCGGGGGGGGGGGGTGGGAGAGAGAGCGCGGGGGGGGCGGGAGAGAGAGCGTGGGGGGGCAGGAGAGAGAGCGCGGGGGGGCGGGAGAGAGAGCGCGGGGGGGCGGGAGAGCGCGCGGGGGGGCGGGAGAGAGCGCGCGGGGGGGCGGGAGAGAGCGCGCGGGGGGGCGGGAGAGAGAGCACGGGGGGCGGGAGAGAGAGCACGGGGGGCGGGAGAGAGAGCGCGGGGGGGCGGGAGAGAGCACGGGGGGGGCGGGAGAGAGAGCGCGGGGGGGCGGGAGAGAGCGTGGTTGGGCGGGAGAGAGCATGGGGGGGGCGGGAGAGCGCGGGGGGCGGGAGAGCGTGGGGGGGGGGTGGGATAGCGCACGGGGGGGCGGGAGAGAGAGCGCGGGGGGGGGCGGGAGAGAGAGCGCGGGGGGGCGGGAGAGAGAGCGCGGGGGGGGGCGGGAGAGAGAGCGCGGGGGGCGGGAGAGAGAGCACGGGGGGCGGGAGAGAGAGCACGGGGGGGCGGGAGAGAGCACAGGGGGGCGGGAGAGAGAGCGCGAGGGGGGCGGGAGAGAGAGCGCGGGGGGGGCGGGAGAGCGCGGGGGGGCGGGAGAGAGAGCGCGGGGGGGGCGGGAGAGAGAGTGCGGGGGGGCGGGAGAGAGAGCGCGGGGGGGGCGGGAGAGAGCGCGGGGGGGCGGGAGAGAGAGCGGGGGGGGGGGCGGGAGAGAGCGCGGGGGGGCGGGAGAGAGAGCGGGGGGGGGGGCGGGAGAGAGAGCGCGGGGGGGCGGGAGAGAGAGCGCGGGGGGGCGGGAGAGAGAGTGCAGGGGGGGGCGGGAGAGAGCGCGGGGGGGCGGGAGAGAGAGCGCGGGGGGGCGGGAGAGAGCAGGGGGGGCGGGAGAGAGCAGGGGGGCGGGAGAGAGCAGGGGGGGCAGGAGAGCGCAGGGGGGGTGGGAGAGCGCAGGGGGGGCGGGAGAGAGCGCAGGGGGGGGCGGGAGAGAGAGCGCAGGGGGGGGGGGGCGGGAGAGAGAGCGCAGGGGGGGGGGGCGGGAGAGAGAGCGCAGGGGGGGGGGCGGGAGAGAGAGCGCAGGGGGGGGCGGGAGAGAGAGCGCAGGGGGCCGGGAGAGAGAGCGCAGGGTGGCGGGAGAGCAGGGGAGCAATGGGGGGAAGAGAGATGGGGGGGTGAGGGAGGGGGGGTGAGGGGGGAGAGAGGGAAGAGGGGGGGCAAGGAGAAAGCAGGGGGGAGGGAAGGGAGGGGGAGAGATGGGGGGGCAGTGAGAAAGCGGGGGGGAGGGAAGGGAGGGGGAGAGAGAGGGGATATATATATATATATGCTCCTTACCAGGCAGATCCAGAGTTCCAGGCCCACAAGCAAGGAAGAGACAGCACACTCAGTAGTATCCAAAAAAAGAAGTGTATTAGTAGAAAACCGGCACAAGCGGACTTTTTTGGATACTACTGAGTGTGCTGTCTCTTCCTTGCTTTGTGGGCCTGGAACCCTGGATCTGCCTGGTAAGGAGCTTATTTATACCTACTGTCTATATGGGATAAGCACCTACTTTACTGCAATATGTGTGTGCCATCTGTTTATATATATATATAGAATCCCTTGCAGCAGTGGAAGTGCTGTATGTGCTGTATGCTGGGTGATAATGGGGAAAGGCGGGGTTGCAGACCTGCCTAAGACATGCAGATGACCATACAGCTATATTTGCATATTTGCTTTCCTGTGGAGGGTTTTTGTCACTTTTTTTACTCACCATAACTTAACTCAGTATTATGGTTTAGCCTATCCCATAAGCCTCTCTTGCATTCCCAGTAAAATCAACCCCACACTGATGAGACCCATCAAGGTCGAAACAGCTGTCTGTGGGTGGTTTTCTGGGTATGCACCTTAACCCTGGCTGTGCTCAAAGCTGTGACCATGCAGCAAGCTTAAGCCTATAGGGAACCATGTTAAAAATGGTTATTGAGGCAAAAAGTGACACTGTGTGCTCATTTGCATGTCATTTCCCAGAATCCCTTGCTGCAGTGGAAGTGCTGTATGCTGGGTGATAATGGGGAAAGGCGGGGTTGCAGACCTGCCTAAGACATGCAGATGACCATACAGTTATATTTGCATATTTGCTTTCCTGTGGAGGGTTTTTGTCACTTTTTTTACTCACCATAACTTAACTCAGTATTATGGTTTGGCCTATCCCATAAGCCTCTCTTGCATTCCCAGTAAAATCAACCCCACACTGATGAGACCCATCAAGGTCGAAACAGCTGTCTGTGGGTGGTTTTCTGGGTATGCACCTTAACCCTGGCTGTGCTCAAAGCTGTGACCATGCAGCAAGCTTAAGCCTATAGGGAACCATGTTAAAAATGGTTATTGAGGCAAAAAGTGACACTGTGTGCTCATTTGCATGTCATTTCCCAGAATCCCTTGCTGCAGTGGAAGTGCTGTATGCTGGGTGATAATGGGGAAAGGTGGGGTTGCAGACCTGCCTAAGACATGCAGATGACCATACAGCTATATTTGCATATATATATATCTCTGCAATAGACTCCCCCCCCCCCCCGTCCCACGCCCCCACTGACACCCCCCCCCGCGCTCGCAATATTTGTCTCCTGCTTACATGCGGGTGACGTCACTGCTCATGAGCGCCAGCCCGCTCGCTCCGCTCTTCGCCGCTCTTCGCTTCACCCTGGACGAGGCCTCAGGCTGTGGCCAGGCAGGGACTGGACGCGCTGGCACTCGTGCCCTGCTCGGCGTGGCGATTCGTGGCGCTCGACTGGGGGCGCGGCCACGACGTCACAGAACTGGTTCATCCTCATTGGGCGAACCGCACACGTGACACGCTTGCGCGCGGCAAAAATCAAATTTGCTTGCTCCAAGGCCACGTCCAGGCTGGTGCCGAGTGGTGGCGCGCGCTCACGCTGGACCCGTTGCGACAATGCACGTGGCATGCGCCAGCGGGCGGGCGCGCCTGCCCGGCGCTCACCAAGCAAGCAAAATTTATTTTGCTGCTCGCAAGCGCGTCACGTGAGCGCTTCGCCCAATGAGGGCGAACCAGCTGTGACGTCGGGGCCGCGCCCCCAGACGAGCGCGCACCTAGCCGGCCAGGAACAGCACGGCCGAGCAGGGCGCAGCACCGGAGCGGCAGCGCGCCAGTTCCCTAGCTGGACGAGGCCCAGGGGCCGAGCAAGCGCGCTCATGCTGGCCACACACATTGCTGCGCTGCGTTTCATCGCGCCCCGCTCGACTCTTCAGCAACCAATCAGCGACAGTTACTGCATGGCCACGCCCCCAGGTCACGCCGGACAGCCGGGCGCTCGCGCTAGGAGTTGGTGACGTCACCGCTCTGAAGCATGCGCGTGCTCGGCGGCCGTGTGGCCCCCGACACGTTGATCCTCCATGCGCGTGAAATAAATTCCTGGCCCGGTGGGGGAAGCGAACC
>NW_027454222.1:0-87500 GCF_040206685.1 Ascaphus truei | reverse complement strand
CACTTAAACCAAAATGTTGTCAGATAGAACTGGGGAAGTTCCTAGCAGGAAATTAATATCCCACTGTATAATTTGTAACACATAAAATCCTATGAAGTACTGATGCAGCGGCCGCTATTCGAACTTTTCACGCGTCATGTACATCGGAATCCCGATTTGAAACCGCGGGATGAATTCCAGCCTTCCCGCACTAAGATGCGAGCGCGGCGAGTGCAGAAAAACGAATTTTAGTGTTCTGGCTTTTAAAAACATGAAATTGACAAAGTAGCACAGTACTGTACACATTACAATTCATCCAGTTTATTGCAAACGAAGAAATAGTATCCATGAAATTCAAACAAAACATCCGCGATAAGCGCGGGTGCCTGGGGCGATTGGCCGTGTTCATGCTGCGTGGGGAACAGCAGAGAACTCAAAATCGGTGCCGTGATGTGTTTGAATAACTGCCGCTGCATCAGTAAGTGCTGAGAACACAACTGCTTTATGATGTAAGTTGTATCTTAGGAGAGACATTATTCGTATATGTGTAGTTGGAGTTCTAACTAGATCCACAATACCTTCTTATACGTGTATGACCCTGATAAAATAGTTATCTTAACATGTGATTACTCTCTTACAGGACTACCTTAATTTGATCCTCCTGTGGATGTTCACGTCTGGATCCATATATTAGGAGAAGACATAAATCAACTGTCACACACTATTTTGGGCTATTTCTTATGAAATTCACATTCCTTGAATATCTTGCTCTGGGTTTCCAGTAAAATAAAAAAAATAATGTATTTACTTTTCTGTGTGGTTATTACTAAGTCACTATTATATACTGACTTCTTAATGTCTCAAAGTGTCAAGGATTGGACTTCGGCTGAAGTTGATCCCAGTGGCAGGAACAGCAGGGAGCGTAGTAGGGGTCACAAGCAGAGGTCAGAGGCAGGCAGCAGATAGCATAGTCAGGTAACAAGCAGAGGTTAGAGGCAGGCAGCAGACAGTGTAGTCAGGTAACATGCAGAGGTCAGGGGCAGGTGGTTGAAAGCGTAGTCAGGTAACATGCAGAGGTCGGCAATGAGAAGACTGTAAAAGGATGATAGCAATAGCTAGCACAGCAGTGAACACAGGAACCTAGCAAGAACTGAGGAACCAGTATAAACAGGCAAGGGAGGAACAGGAAAGGGAGGGTTATATATGCAGACTGAGAGGTAGAGCACAGGTGATGTGGTGTCAGGTTTCAGTGTCTGGAATGGTCCTTAGTTTAGCAGCAGCAATCCCGGTGGTCAAGTATAGGCACTGCAGGCTGGAAAAAGACATTGAGAGAGTGGCAGCAATCCCGGTGGCCAAGCATGGGTACCACAGGCTAGAATATGACATTACTCCCCCCTCCCAAGAGCGTTCTCTGGACGATCTTTGCTAGGCTTGTCTGGATATCTCTGGTGGAAAGCCTTGACCAGTCGCGGAGCATGTACAAAATCCTTGGGTTCCCAGGACCTATCCTCTGAGCTATAGCCCCCCCCCCCCCAGTGGACCAGGTACTGTAGTTTCCCTCTGTGTAACCTGGAGTCCAAAATTCTCTCCACAATGAATTCCTCTTCGTTATCCACAAGGACCCGTTCAGGGGGAGGAAGTCTCCATCCAGGAAACGGATTCTCATGGAATGGCTTCAGCAGAGAAGAATGAAAAACAGGGTGTATTTTGATGGTCTCAGGAAGCTCTAATCTAAAGGACACTGGATTTATTAGTGCTGAGATACGAAATGGCCCGATGTATTTTTGGCCCAATTTAATGGTTGAAACTTTTCATCGTAGATTTCTTGAAGAAGGCCAGACTTTATCCCCAACTTGAAATTCTGTGGAGGGTCTGCGGTGTTGGTCTGCTGCTCTTTTGTACCTTACTTGAGCCTCACAAAGTGTCTCTTTTAGGGTCACCAGGATGTCTCGCAGAATCTCTAGTTTCTCTGTAAGTGCCGGAATGAGGCATGAAGATGGAAAAAGAGGAATAAAGGTTGGATAAAATCCATAATTTGAGAAAAAAGGACCCTTCTGAGTCGACGAATGATGTGTTTGTCACGCTGTGTAGCCCGCAGACCAGGCCAGACCCCTGTACTGAGGTGGGATGTTGAATATACACACCGACAGCAGAGAGAGTGGTTCCGGGATGTGGTTGTAGCGTGGCCAGGCCTGGATTAAGATTTAGAATAGTCGTTGTACTTGCCGAGTTCAGGAGTATAGAGAGTTACGTAGTCAAATCCGTGTCCATGTCCAAGGGTCTGAGAGGTAAAAATCGTGATGGGTAAGCCGAAGTCGGGAGCCAGAGAGGCGGTACAAATCTGTAGGGATAAAGACAAACAGGAGCACGACACAGTTTCCAGGCTACACAGGAAGCAAGGAGCTATGCAGAGCAAGGAGGAAGTGACAGAGCAGGGTATTTAAAGCGGTATTCACCAATCCGGATGGGGGCGTGACGAGGAGCAGCTCCTGAGAGGCTGGGAGTAACAGGGCTCAGCTGAGAGTACAGGAGGCGTGGCAAGAACTCCCGGGCTGAGCGGGAGGCGGAGGCAGGCATGGCGCGCGTGTTACAAGTGCCAGGGATAGATGCGCGCTCTGTAACGCCTGCGCGAGAATACAAGATGGTGGCCGCGGCGTGAGTAGCAGGAAGTGCCGCACGTCGGAAGGGGTAGCGATGAGGGGCAGAGGCAGCAGCAGCTGCAGTACTGGATGTGGGTAAGGAGAGGTCACGTCACAGGGGACGTGGCCCCCGATTCCTTACAGTACCCCCCCCTTCAGGATCGACCTCCGGACGATCCATCCAAGGCTTCTGTGGAAATTTCTTATGGAATCGATCCAAGAGAACTGGAGCATGGATGTCCTCCTTGGGTACCCAAGAGCGTTCCTCTGGGCCCTTCCAGTGAACAAGGAATTGTATCTTTCCTCTGGATACACGAGAATCCATGATTGTCTGGATATCGAATTCAGGATGTCCTTGGACTGTGACTGGTTTGGGTTTATGGGTCTTAGCAGGAAACCGTTTGCTCTGGATGAATGGCTTGAGCAAGGAAACATGGAATACATTTGGAATCCTCATGGAAGACGGAAGTTGCAGATGAAATGCCACAGGATTGATTTGTTCCTGGATCAGAAAATGCCCTAAGAATCGGGGTGCCAATTTTGGGGTCAGAGATTTCCACTTGATGTTCTTGGACGAAAGCCAACCTCGGTCCCCTGGCTTGTAATTAGGGGCCTGTTGACGACGATGGTCTGCCTGAGACTTGAATTTCTGAGCGGCGCTAAGAAGCACAGATAGGATCTTGATCCATGACTCCTGAAGAGTAGTTACCCGTTCATCAGCCACCGGCACTTCTATCGGAATGTTTGAGTTTGGCAGTTGACTTGGGTGGAAACCATAATTCATGAAGAACGGGATTTCGTGCGTGAATTCATTACGAAGTGAATTGGTTGCAAATTCTGCCCAAGGTAGCAGGTCAACCCAATTATCCTGGGAATCGGAAAAAAAACACAGTAGGTATTGTTCCAGCGTTTGATTTAGTCTCTCAGTTTGCCATTATTCTGGGGGTGATAGCCTGACGAGAAGGATAGTGCCATGCCAAGCCTCTTGGAGAAAGCACGCCAAAATTTCGATATAAATTGCGTGCCTCGGTCCGAGACTATGGATGTAGGTATCCCATGGATGCGAAACACCTCCTTGGTGAAGATATCAGCTAGGGTGGGCGAGGAGGGAAGTCCTTTGAGTTGAACAAAGTGGGCATGTTTTGAAAAATGGTCAACGATGACCAAAATGGTATTCATCCCTCTGGAAGGGGGTAGATCAACAATGAAATCCATTGAAATATGTGACATGGACGTTCAGGTACTGCAAAGGGCATGAGCAAGCCTGAGGGTCTTTGATGAAGAGTCTTGTTTTGTGCGTATACTGGACAAGCACTAGTAAATTCATGAACCATCTTTGCCATATTAGGCCACCAAAAAGTACGCTTGATAAGATCCAAAGTTCTTTTGAAGCCGGAATGGCCAGCTGAACGGACAAAGTGGCCCCATTCTAGTATCTTTTGATGAAACCTGGGTGCGGCAGAAAGAGTTCCTTCCGGTACCTCTAGACCACTCGGAATTTGTGTTTGAGCTTCAACGATCTTTTCGAGAATGTCAAATGAGTTGGCGGAAATTATAAACTTAGAGGGTACGATAGTTTCAGGGGTTTCTTCGGATCTTTCCTCAGGAGAAAATTGTCGGGACAAGGCATCAGCTTTTGTGTTCTTAGAACCGGGAATATAAGACAGAGTATAATTAAATCTTTAGAATAATAGTACCCAACGGGCTTGACGAGACCCCAGACGACGTGCATTTTCGATATAAAGAAGATTTTTATGATCGGTCAATATAGAAATAGGTTCGCGGGAGCCTTCCAGGAGATGTCGCCATTCCTGTAAGGCCATCTTGATAGCCAAGAGCTCTCTATTGCCAACATCATAGTTCTTTTCAGCGGGCGAAAACTTATTTGAAAAAAAAACGCATGGATGAAGCTTATCTTGAGGGAAGAATCTCTGGGACAGGATGGCGCCTGCACCACAATCAGATGCATCAACTTCTAAAGTAAAAGGAAGACTAACATCGGGATGTCGCAGAATGGGTGCCGAGACGAAAGCTTGTTTCAGGGTTTCGAAGGATGAGACGGCCTGCGGAGGCCATACAGATGGGTCAGCTCCCTTCTTGTAAGGGCAGTAATGGGAGCCACAGTGGTAGAAAATTTTCAGATGAATTTCCTATAGTAATTGGAGAAGTCCAAAAAATGAATGAAATCTTTGAGAGAGTTGGGCTGGAGCCAATCCAAAACAGCCTTAAGTTTTTCAGGGTCCATTAAAAATCCTTTATCTGAAATTATATAGCCTAAGAAGGCAGTAGAGGTTTGATGAAAAAGACATTTCTCGAGCTTAGCGTATAGATTACTGACACGAAGGCGAGCGAGAATGAGCCTGGTATGCTGGACATGATTTTAAAGATTTTTAGAAAAAAATTAGAATATCGTCCAGATAGACGATTACGAAAGAGTTGAGAACATCACGGAAGACATCATTCATAAAATCCTGAAAAACAGCAGGAGCATTGCATAAGCCGAAGGGCATTACAAAATACTCGTAGTGGCCGCTTCTGGTATTGAAGGCAGTCTTCCATTCATCGCCTTCTCGGATGCGAACAAGATTGTAAGCTCCTCGGAGGTCTAGCTTGGAATTTGTTTTTGCCCCTTGAAGCCTATCAAAAAGTTCGGAGATCAGCAGAAGGGGGTATCGATTCTTGACTGTGATGAGATTGAGCCCTTGGTAATCAATGCATGGTCTCAGGGATCCGTCTTACTTTTTGACAAAAAAGAAACCGGCAACAGCGGGGGATGAAGAATTAAGAATGAATCCTTTTTCAAGGTTTTCTTTGATGTATGCTGCCATGGCTTGTCTGACTCTGGGTCCCACTGAATTGTCTTGCCATCCCTCCAATCAATGCATGGGTTGTGCTGCTGTAGCCAGGGTAATCCTAGGATAACTGGAATGGCAGGAGAGTGCATCACGTAAAAGAATATGATTTTGGTATGAGTACCGGCAGAAAGGGTGAGAGGAAGAGTCTCTAACGTGATGAAGGCAGGTTGCAAAGGACGACCATCAATAGCCTCAAGGCCAATCGGCGATTTCTTAGCGATGAGCGGAATTTTGTTATGAGTAGCAAAATCTTGATCCACAAAGTTACCACTGGATCCTGAATCAAGAAAAGCAGCGGTGGTTTACGAGAAAATTCGGACCTTCAAGCGAGACTGGAAGCATAATTCTCTTAGGGAGTTCCTCTTCAGAGATAGGGTGAGAAGATATTGAACCCAAAATGAGTCCCTTTTGCCCCATTGGTCGTGTTTGTTCTTTGGGCCTTAAAGGACCAAAACGTACCGTATGCTCAGGAGTTCCACAGTAGTAGCAAAGGCCCTCATTCCGGCGACGAGCCCTTTCGGCAGTCCGGTCAGGGGTTCTATCGGCAGTTCTGTCGGTATTACGGAACTCTTGACTGGCAATCTGCATGGGTTCTACAGCATCTAGAACAGGGCGAAAAGCTGGGAAGGACCTGGGAAGAATAGGGTCAGAAAAGAAAATTCTGGGATGCTGGCGTGCATGACGGCACAGTTGAAGGCGCTGATCCACTCGTATATATTGTGCGATCAATCCCTGGGGTCTGGGCTGGACTGCAAGTTCATCCTTTACAGAATCGGCCAAATCTTGCCAAAACACCACAATAAGGGCTTCTTGGTTCCAATGCGTCTCCGCCGCGACAGTCCGGAATTCCAATGCGTATTTGGCTACGGACCTAAGACCTGTAGACAATTGAACAAGAGAAGCAGCGGCAGTATCTCTGCGGGCGGGAATATCGAGTACCTGCTGGAATTCTTGGTGGAAGAGCTGGTAATCCTGGGTGATTTCCGCACGCAACTCCCAGATGGGAGAGGTCCATGCCAAGGCGTCCCCTGTTAAAAGAGAGTAAACATAGGCTACCTTGGTGCGTCCGGTGGGGAACAGGCTGGGAGAAATCTCAAACTGTATTTCACATTGGTTCAAAAACCCACGACAGGCTAGAGAGTCACCCACATATGCTTTAGGCGTAGGAATCCTAAATTCTGATGGCCGATCGTCACCCTGCACCGCTGGGGCCAATGGCAGAATAGGCTGTAGTGAAAGCTGGGATAGCTGTTGTATCAGGCTTGTGATCTGAGTTCCCAAAGTATCAATGCAAAGCGCAAGTCCCCTGATTATTTGGCCCACCTCAGTCAGGTCTGTTTCTGTTGGGCTCTGCATAATGTCAAGCTGTGCAGCCCACAGACCAGGCCAGTCCCCTGTACTGAGGTGGGATGTTGAATATACACACCGACAGCAGAGGGAGCGGGTCCGGGCTGTGGTTGTAGCGTGGCCAGGCCTGGATTAAGATTTAGAATAGTCGTTGTACTTGCCGAGTTCAGGAGTTTAGAGAGTTCCGTAGTCAAATCCATTTCCGTGTTCAAGAATCTGAGAGGTAAGAATCGTGATGGGTAAGCCGAAGTCGGGAGCCAGAGAGGTAAGTCAGACAAGACAGTTCAAATCTGTAGGGGTAAAGACAAACAGGAGCACAACACAGTTTCTAGGCTACACAGGAAGCAAGGAGCTATGCAGAGCAAGGAGGAAGTGACAGAGCAGGGTATTTAAAGCGGTATTCACCCATCCGGACGGGGGCGTGACGAGGAGCAGCTCCTGAGAGGCTGGGAGTAACAGGGCTCAGCTGAGAGTGCAGGAGGCGTGGCAAGAACTCCCGGGCTGAGCGGGGGGTGAAGGCAGGCATGGCGCGCATGTTACAAGTGCCAGGGATAGATGCGCGCTCTGTAACGCCTGCGCGAGAATCCAAGATGGCGGCCACAGCGTGAGTAGCAGGAGGTGCCACGCGCCGGCAGGGGTAGCTATGAGGGGCAGAGGCAGCAGCAGCTGCAGTACTGGTAGTGGGTAAGGAGGGGTCACGTCGCAGTGAACGTGGCCCCCGATACCTTACAGACTTGTTGTATGAAAATTCAGCTAATGGTAGGAAATCAATCAAGTCATCCTGGAGATGACAAACAAAACATCGTAAGTATTGTTCCAAAGTCTGATTAGTCCTTTCTGTCTGGCCATTGGATTGTGGATGATAGCCAGATGATAAATTTAAACAAATTCCTAGAGAGGAACAGAAGATCCTTCAAAATTTTGAAGTGAATTGTACCCCTCTATCGGATATGATCTCATCTGGAGCCCTGTGAAGCCGAAACACCTCTTTCACAATCAACTTGGCTTTCTGGTCTGCTGAAGGAAGATTCTGTGCTGCAATGAAGTGAGCCATCTTTGTAAGTCAATCCACTACTACCAGAATGGTATTATGTCCAATTGATCGGGGCAGGTCAACAATGAAATCCATTGATATTGACCCCAAAGGATGAGTTGGAATCGGAAGAGGCTGCAGCAAACTCACAGGTGATGCTCGAGGGGTCTTGGTCCTAGCACAGGTCTCACAGGAGAGGACATAGTCTTTAACATCTTGTGCTAATTTAGGCCACCAAAAAGAGTGAGACAGCAGTTCCTGTGTCTTGAGGACACCTGGGTGACCAGCGGGTCGGGAGTCATGCATTGATTGGAGCACCTCTTATCTTACCTCCTTAGGGATGAACAGACGGTCCTTACAGTTCCACAGACCATAACATAGAAATAGTTCCGCTTCTGGATTAGGGTTTTTAAGAAAAGAGTCATTTGAATAGGCTCCCTTTATTCGTGTGAGGAGATCGGTGGAGAATGTGACGCCCACAAAAATTATTTTTGGAAGAATAGTTTCTTCTTGCTCTTTGTCTGAACTAGGATTAGGCAATGACCGTGACAAGGCATCAGCTTTCCCATTCTTGGAGCCAAGGCGGTATGTGGAACTGAAATCTTGCAAAGGAGAGAGCCCACCTGGCTTGTCGCGCAGACAGTCTCTTTACGGATCGAATGAATTATAAGGTCCTGTGATCCATAAAGACCGTAATTGGGTGATTGGCCCCCTCAAGTAGATGTCTCCATTCAGAGAATGCAGCTTTTATAGCAAAGAGTTCTTTGTTTCCGATGTCATAATTTCTTTCAGCTGTTGACATTTGGTATGAATAAAAGGCACATGAACGAAGGAGCATCTTTGGTCCAATCTTTTGTGACAGAATGGCACCAACAGCGGAGTCGGATGCATCCACTTAAAAGATAAATGGTAATTCTGGATATGGATGGATGAGGATACGGGCAGATGTGAAGAGTGACTTCAATTGTTCAAATGCCGCATCCGCTTCAGGAGACCATTTGAAGGGGAATTCTTTCTGTGTGAGTCAGATGATTGGAGCAATAATGCCAGAGAAATTTAAAAAAAAACGTTTATAGAAATTGGCAAAACTCACAAATCTCTGAACGTCCTTCTTATTTTGAGGGATTGGTCGTTCTACCACGACTTGAATCTTGCCTGGGTCCATACTCAAACAATCCGGAGAGATGACGTAACCGAGAAATTGCATGCTGGTCTTTTCAAATTCACATTTTTCTAACTTGATGTACAATTTGTGCTTACGGAGAAGCTCGTGGACAATTCGGACATGTCTCTTGTGATCTATGATGTTATCTGAGAAGACAAGGATGTCATCCAGGTATGCCACTATGCCACTACGAATTGGTCCAATAACTCTCGGAGGACATCATTGATTAAATGCTGGAAGGTACAGATGGGACGGCCGTTATTCGAAAATTTAACGCGGTGTGTAGATCAGAATACTCATGCGATGTCGCGCAATTTATTTGAATCGTGCCGACATAAACACGCGGCTTGTTTATCGTTTTGTCCGGGTCAGAAAAGGGCATTTTAGCGCTGTCTGCAATACCATCAAGAAACTCAAGTGGGCGATCACGAGTTGTTGTCATAAAAATCCAATAGCAATTCAATGTCTGTATTATACACAGAGCAGCGTGTCACAGTATCACATTTCTGCGCATTAAACATTATGATGAACTTTTGAAAATATTTATTTGAACTGATAATCCATCATACAGCGCTCTCGCCCCCGCACACACACAAGGCTCAAGGATTTCAACTTCTTATCTACAGTACACCTCTCCCACACCATTCATTTGTAATGGATGGCTTTCTGGCTTGAATCTTTCCGTGCGTAGCCTTACAGTATACAGTCGTACATTCCTGCGCATGCGTATACTGTATGACTTCCCAGTAGAAGTTCAAGTCTGAAAAAAAAGTTTTTGTTTTTTTGTTACAATATTTATTTTTATTTTCTTGACATGGGCTTGCATAGCAATTATGGATATTATGAGAATTAAACAGTACTGTAGCTTTTTAATTCCACACTAGTCATGTATGTTCTTTCTGAGGGGGGTGGCATACTGTAGTACTGTGATTTTTATTTGGGGGTGTGGGGATCAAAATATTATGATGACCTGTTGAAAATATGTCTTTGAACTAGAGGTAATCCTTCATACAGCTTCCCCCCTCCCTCCCCCTGCACACACATAAGGCTCAAGGATTTCAACTTCTTATCGACAACTCTCACAAACCATTAATTTTCAAATGGTTGGCTTTGTGGCTTTAATCTTCCCGAGCCTGCTCTCACAGTTCCGCGTCTGCGTGTAATTCTCTTTGGTTGGGACCTGGGACCTTGTTGATTATTAATGTGCATGCGTGTATAACTTCCCATTCATTTGGAAGTTAGTTAGTTTCAAAATATATACTGTACAGTATAACATTTTTTTATTTTTTTTGGTTATCGCCAAGGCTTGCATAGCAATTATGGATATTATGAGATTCAAGTTTTACAAATGCAGTATATATTTTTGGGGGTTATCGAGATGTGCTTGCATAGCAAATATGGATATTATGAGAATCAAACACGACTGTTGCTTTTTAATTCCACACTAGTCATGTATGTTTTTTTCTGCGGTGGGTGGCATACTTTACTACTGTGATTTTTATTTGGGGGTGTGAGGATCAAAACATTATGATGACCTGTTGAGAATATGTCTTTGAACTACAGTACAGGTAATCCTTCATATAGCTCGCACCCCCTCCCTCTCCCCGCACACACACACAAGGCTCAAGGATTTCAACTTCTTATCAACACCTCTCACAAAGCATTCATTTTCAAATGGTTGGCTTTGTGGTTTCTTTAATCTTCCTGAGCCTGCTCTCACAGTTCTGCAACTGCGTTTAATTCTCTTTGGTTGGGACCTGGGACCTTGTTGATTATTAATGCGCATGCGTGTATAACTTCCCATTCATTTGGAAGTTAGTTCAAGTTTTAAAAATATATACTGTACTGTATAACATTTTTTTATCGGTTATTGCCATGGCTTGCATAGCAATTATGGATATTATGAGATTCAAGTTTTACAAATGCAGTATATATTTTTTGGGGTTATCGCCTTGGGCTTGCATAGCAATTATGGATATTAGGAGAATCAAACAGACTGTTGCTTTTTAATTCCACACTAGTCATGTATGTTCTTTCTGAGGTGGGTGGCATACTGTAGTACTGTGATTTTTATTTGTGGGTGTGGGGATCAAAATATTATTAGGACCTGTTGAGAATATGTCTTTGAACTACAGTACAGGTAATCCTTCATAGAGCTTGCACCCCTCCCCCCACCCCCGCACACACGTGCACAAGGCTCAAGGATTTCAACTTCTTATCAACACCTCCCACAAATCATGACACGCATGCGCAAGTGTGATAAGCTTTTCTAACTTGCCTTTTCTTCCACCAAACACTCCCCCCCACTAGTAATAAGATTAACATGTTGTGTAAGATACAGCCTGAGCTAAGCAAGCACTTCTAAAACTGCTATTGTACTGTAACAAAACAAGTCAACTTGAAGTTCAAAGATTATCAACAACACAACGACAGAGCCCTCCAACAGAGCCATTCACGTAAATGTACTGTTGCATGTTTATCATGAGCTAGGCAGAAGACATGTTGGATAATGCTTAATGCAGGAAAATAGTATTTTTCTATAGAATTTTATTGCATTATTAACAGAAATGATTGATTAAACAATAAAAATATAATTGCACAAACAAATATATAGTCCCCAGCGCTATAAGTCCAAGATACCGTGACCTTAAAGGAAGTCTCTGATCTTTCAAGATGGTAGTTGGGCTTGATAAAGATGTTTCAGATGGGACAGTGTCTTTGATGTAGATGATTACATCTTCTGAAATATAGATGACAGACACACCTGATTGCGCAGCGTAATTCTACAGTCAGATCCCTATCTAAGATAATACAGAATCTTACTCACATGAGTTATGTCTGTATGTTCATTGGAGAGAATCTGTGGTGGCTCCCCTTCTCCTCTGTTCCTCTCACGAACCCCCGTGTGGAGACAGCTTACTGGGATCAATCACAGTCCTCAATGACGTCAGGGATGGTTCCGTTGCGACACCCCCACCGACGTGAGATAAGATGGGCACAATATGGTGTAGTATGCAATTACTTTATTGGGCTAAAACAATTAAACAATGCTTAAAATACACTCACATGGTGCAATGTGGATGATACTCCGCGCTAATGCCGTCCGCAGCTTGCAAATCCTTCCAACACAGCGGGGAGGTATACTGCACACGGACACGCTGTCGACTCGGCGTGTGACGTCAGTGATGCAGGAAACCCTCCTCGTGTCAGGACTACAGGTGCTGCGATGGCTCAATTCACTAGGCTCCTCCTCCCTACGCGTTTCGTGACACGTGGTCACTTCGTCAGGGGATGGTGGAGCCTAGTCGCTGCTACCTTATATGCAAACCCAAATGGAGAGAGACTCCTACTGGGGGTGGAGTTTAAGCTTATCAATTTACCATGGAATGTCTGCTTGGTAGTGACCGCGCGACTGGGGTTGTGTCCATGGCAACTCTAAACACAAAATCCCTACTGCATAGATAGTTGAAATGATATGAGTATCACAAATATTAAGAAATAAAAAATTAAAAAATACAAATTACTTGTCATATGTCTAATATTGACACAATTCAAATAATGACATATTGTAATAATAAGACATCCACTAGAATTAATAAAATAATTAAAACACTGAAATCGATGTGGTTCATTTGACATATAAAAATTCCCACTGCATTGGATAAAATGATTTAGAAATCCTTCAGAAAGGCTGCAAGATCGAACTCGATATTAAGTCCTAGGGGGGACAGGGTTTTGAGTGTGTAGATCCAATAACTCTCTCTTTTAGAAACTGTATTGAGCCTGTCCCCCCCACGCCAATTACTTTTTGGATTGTCGATCCCTACACATACTAGACCTTCTGGATTCTGATTGTGGTGTTGCCTGAAATGATTGGAGACACTGTGTGTCTCGAGGCCCCTCCTGATGTTATAAACGTGTTCCGCGAACCTCCGTTTGAGGGGTCTCCCCGTGCGGCCCACATATTGCAGGCCGCACGGGCATTCCAGCAAATAGACACAGAAATTGGTTTTGCAGTTGATGAAAGTTTTTATGTTAAAGCTTTTGCCTGTCACATTAGATTTAAAAGTCTTTGTTTTTATACTGTGCTTGCATCCGATACACTTGGAGCATGTATAGTAGCCCTTGAGATCATTTAGCCACGTTACATGGCGATCTCTCAGGCAATCTATCGGGCAGCTGGGAGATAAGGAAGATTTAAGATTTTTAGCTCTTTTAAACACAATCTTAGGTTTAGTGGGGAGAATGCCCTTAAGGACTGGATCTCTTTGGAGAATGCTCCAATGTTTGTTCAGGGTCTTTGAAATGATTGGGGCTATGCCACTATACTGTGTGATAAAAAACGGAAACTGGGCCCGACCATTATCAACTGTCTGTCCTTTCTCACACAGTAGTGATGCTCTATCTATTCCATTGACCTCTTTGATTGCAAGGTCCAGTTCCTGCTTTTGGTACTCCCGTTCAATAAATTTAGTTCTCAAATCTCCAATTTGCTGGTGATACACAGAGTTTTCTGAACAATTCCTCCTAATTCTAAGTGCTTGCCCCTTAGGGATATTCCGCAACCAGTTGGGGTGATGGTGGCTGGATGCCAATAGATACGTATTGGCATCTACTTCTTTGTGGAAGGTTTTGGTATGGATGATGCCGTTAACTACGTATAGGGAAAGATCGAGAAAATTTATAGAAGTTCTATTCTGACTGAACGTGAACCTGAGATTCCGCGTATTATCATTCAGATACAGCTTAAACTGTTCAAGTTGATCTAGTGACCCCCTCCAGACACACAGCACATCGTCGATGTACCTTTTCCAGAGCACCAGGTTTGCACCGAATGGGTTGGAGGACCTGATATGGTCCTCCTCCCAGATGGACATAAACAAGTTGGCATAGCTAGGTGCAAACCTGGTGCCCATGGCCGTGCCGCATGTCTGGAGGAAGAACTTATGGTCATGACTGAAGAAATTATGCGTAAGGATGAATCTGATTCCATCCAGAATGAATTTTTTCAATTTCTCGTCTACTCCAGCGTCCTGTTCGAGGACTCTTTTAATAGCATCTAGTCCCATCTGGTGATCTATCACCGTATATAACGAGACTACATCGCAGGTGACCCAACAGAAATCTTCCCCCCAAGTCAGATCTCGTACGAGATTCAGTACCTGCGATGTATCTTTCAGATATGACGGGATCTGCACTACATACTTCTGGAGTAGATAGTCTAAAAATTGGGAAAGGTTGGAGGTAAGGGAACGGATCCCAGAAATTATTGGGCGGCCGGGGGGTCTGGTGAGGCTCTTATGGATCTTCGGGATAAAATAGAACACAGGGATTCTTGGCTGTTCAATCATAAGGAACTCCATTTCTTTATTGCTGATAATATCATCCCGAAGACCCTGATCCATAAGAGCTGCCATTTCTTCTTTGAAAGAGTCGGTTGGGTTGGACTCTAGTTCTCGATAGGTGGCACTGTCCCCCAAAATTCTAAGGGACTCCTCCCTATAATAAGAGGAGTTCATCACCACGACTCCTCCCCCTTTATCTGCCGCTTTAATTACAATCTGTGAATTGGACTCAAGGGATTTTACTGCCACCTTCTCCTCCTTGCTAAGGTTTTGTTTAGGGCATTTAAAATTAGTACTAGCTTCTTCTAAATCCGAAATAACCATTTCGGCAAAGGTGTCCACGAAATTCCCTTTCATACCTTTTGGGTAAAATGTAGACGGCTTTTTAAATGGAGTAAGCGGCGGGTTTTTCACCAAAGTAGTGTTATTTGGTAATACAACTGATCTACTCACCGCATCCTTGAGATAGTATTTCTTGAGGGAAATTTTCCTCAGAAATCTGTGGACATCAACAAAGATGTTAAACATGTTGGGTCCACTTACTGGGGCAAAGCTCAAACCTCGAGATAGCACGTCTAGCTCTACTGGTTTAAGTTCTGTGCTACTTATATTGAACACATTACTCTTTACCATTCCCTTCTGGGGTTTGGCCTTCTTTTTTCCCTTTCTCTTCCCTGTACCTCCTCTTTTCCCTCGGGCTCTTCCAATCTGGGCCTTTTCTTTGTTTTGTTTAATAAAAATATAATAATTTTTATAAAACATTTTTTGTTTTTATACATATTTTTTCCCAAACTAATGTGAAGTGCATTGCTTTGTTTGTTGAACTGTTCATAAGAATTTCAGGTCTGCAAGAGGGGGTCGGTTTAAAAACTAGATTTTATTTTTTAATGCAAAATACAGTACAATTGCTCTTGTCTTTCTCTTCGTTATGGCATTGCGAGATGGGGGGGGAGATCGGGGAGAGAGGGGGCTGCAACTCTGAAAAAACAGTATTTCAAAAGATTTTTTTTAAAACAATTTTTTGGGGGGGCAAAAACGAATTTCTATACAGTAACTACTGAGAGAGGGTGGGAGAGGGGGGTTTGTGTAAGATACAGGCTGGTTTGTACATGAACACTGTACTATTATCTTACACACACCCCCCCACCTTCCTTTTTCATTGCGGCAGTTCTGAAAATGAAAAGAAACAATAAATGCAGACATGCTTATTTTTAGGGCCATACTTACCTGTATCATACTTACCTGTGCCTTATTACTTTCCCGAGGCCTGGCCATTACGGTGTATAACAATAGGCAAACAGTCGCAATATGATCGATATATTTATTACATCTGGCTACGGTGAGTATGTTGTTCCAGAAATGCAGTATCTCTTTCGCCAATTCATCCTTTTTTGACGGTTTCCACACTTTTCTGATATAATCCTTCAACTCATGAAATACTATTTCGATGGATTAAAATTTGGTGATCTGGAATACAGTAGGAGGGGAGAAAGAAAGTTAATTACTTACTGTAAGGAGATATAAACTGTTTAAAACAATGAGTAATGGTTACACAACTTACTCTTAACCCAGTTGATACCGCTGGCAAGAATGTGAGCTGTTGACGCGGTGTGTTTTGGATCATTGTCCTGTAAGAACCAGTGACCAGATGGGAAATCATTCCTAATGTATTCGACAACATGTGTAATTATGTGATCTTGGAAGAACGCTTTATTCATGATTCCTGGAAACAAGAAAAGAAAAATTTACAGTAACATTAGGGTGCAAAATACTGTACAGTACAGCTGTCCAGTGCATAAGGAAGGGCCACAGGCAAAGCATGTGTATTTGTGCATTATTTTACCCTCAAAGATAATGATGCATCCTGGTCTTTGTCTGGAGATGGCACCCTACACATGCATCTTCACTGGGTGCTTGGGACACAGGCCCACAGCTTTTCCCACAGCAGAGGTAGTCGTTGTACTAGAGAGGGGTACCAGACTACTGGAGCCTCCGGTCACAACAATAAGGGTGCACGGGCCCGCAGCATCCATCATAGCTGGAAACAGGAACAAGACTGCTCCCGTCGGGGTAACGGCTTGGGATACAGGTACACATACTCCACAGGCACTGGGCTTACAGGCCGCAGGTAGTAAGTGCCACAGTGCTGGCACCGTACTTCTAGGCCGACAGGGCCACCAGGCAAGTGACAGTGGGCACAAATGCATCATAGGTGTATGCTTCCTCCGACCCTCACCACCAGACAGCCGCCTGAGAGGGAATAGTTGGATACTTCTAGGTCATTAGAATTGTTAGAGGCAGCCATATTGCAGTGAAACCTCACTAGAGTATAACAGCTCTTCTCTCTTGCTTAGCTCACAGAAGAATGAGCATGCAGAGACAAGGCTAAATCCTCCTTGCTCTAACTTCCCTAGGATTGGCTGAGAACTTTCAGTTAGCTCCTCCCCTGGGTGGATCTAGAAGCAGGGGTGGAACAGAATATGACCTGACTCCAGCCGAGTCAGTCACAGTGAGGGGCGGTGCCAAGCATTTGGTGCTGAAAGGATGCACTAATTTTGCAAACTTTTGCAAATCTGTAACTTGCAACCCATGCGGTCTAGAGGCTTTGGCGGGAGCACCATTTTGAGTATCTTAAGTGTACACCAACACGCGGTGGCAGACATTTAGTTCGCACAAAAGGTGCACAGGATTCCTGCTACATAACACACAGCCGTCCCTTCTAGCCCCTTCAACCCCCAATTATGGAAGGTCTAGAGCCTGCCAGGTACCCAATCTTCACAGCATTGCACAAGATTGTCCCCTATTGGCAGTTTTCAATTAGGGTGCACTCTCCCAGGAATCACACATCGTGGGAGCCTCCAATATAGGACATGAACTTAACAATGTGGGGGTCACGTTACCCAGGGGGTCACAGCCAGGAACAACTCCCCCACAGCACAGTGCATTGTGCCATTTTTGTGTATCACCCTGTTTAACCCTTCTGAGTGCTGCCAGGTGCCCAAGCTCCTCATCTAATGCAGCAGTGGTACCCTTAATGGCAGTTTTCAAATGGGGTCTACTCTCCCATGAGTCACACATCCTGAGAGCCCCCAATACAGGACATGAAAACATGGGTGAAGGGTTTCCACGCTCCCCGATGTTTTGGGCCACCAGGGTACGCCCCATTGATAAGGAAAGGTTCGGGGATCCCTCTACTCTCCACACGGCCCAGTGAGGAATACTTTCTCACACAGTATATGTCATAGGTACCCGTGGGCTTCCCATTACATAATGGGGCTTACCCCTGACCCTCTTACTCAGAAGCGAACTATGGGTGCCCAAGGGCCCATGGAAACATCCCATGAGTGGCCCTGGCTCCTCTCGACATAAGCTGCTGCTTTTGCTGCTTTGCTGCCTTTAAAAGCCTGCCCTGAACTCATCTCAGCAGCGCCTCCAAATGTAACACGGTCCCCCCCCCCAATCTCACATTGGGAACAGTGCTGGGGAGATAGACGTATTACCGGTATGTGGTGCTATACCTGTAGGCTGCAGGAGTACTGAGTCGTCTATTAGTTGGTAATGAGACAGGAACAGGACAGGCTTGTGCAGATCTCTGGGCTCTTCTTATTGGGTGGTTTCAGCACCTCCAGCTGTGATGGAACCCACGGTGTGTGGGTGTCAATTCCCATCACTGCATTCCTTACCCCTCCTGCCAAGGAACTGACACCAGGCAGAGGTATATTTGAACAGGATTTATTGTGGTGATTGCTGCAGCAGCTCTTCATGGCAGCATTGTATCTCTTAGATCCCAGGACCTCTAGATGGTGCTGCCCCAATATTGTGGGGCTCAGGTCTTGATGGTCTCTAGGCCTCCCTCTTTTCTTGGGGACCAGGATTAGACTCTCTAACTTTTAGCTACTCCCCTTGTAAAACCCATGGACTGTACCCACCTCCAAGGAGCTGTACACAGGCCATGAGTCACCACCTTCCTTCCTTCACTTTAAAGGGAAGACTAAGGGGGGTCACTGGCCCATAGATTAACCCAATGCTGCCTGGAACTTAACAGGACTTACATAGCAGATATACTATGTGGGGAAAAAAAGGTACAATGGGACATACCCTGATATATAATATTTACAAGTATGGACCATAACTGAGCACTTATATTGGAGTGAGCATATTCCTTTGTTTCCATGGATACTACAGTATAAGGCATTGGTTAAAAAAAACATAAGTCATGTGAATAGAAGGAAATCGCAATACAACCCGTTCTGCTGTGTAGCTCCCAACCACATGACCTCCGCCGCCGTCACCATTGTGATGTCATTAAAAACCGTCGTACATTCGTTTTGCATTTCGTTTTGCGCTTCTTCAGGTTAGGAGGAGTAACTGTCACTCCTACACTCACATCGTATATTCCTGCTGTACTTGGGGTGTGGCTAGATCTCTGGGCCAATCAAAAGAGACCGAATCACAAAAAGGCATTTCTCTTGTAGGGTTCATAGTGTTCATAGTGTTGTACTATTATTATTAATCTGTTAGTCAGCTAGCATTGGTAGAATTATGAATAGATCTTAATAGTAACCAATATTGTATATCAAAAATTGATTTCCCCATATAGTAATGTTACATTTTTGTGTCAAATATATTTTGATACTATGTTAAGCTTATTTTCCTCTTGTTGTTCCTTTTTTGTCAGAATATAGTCGGACTGGAGATGGAGAAGCCACAAATACAGGTAAGTGGGGGTAGTCCGAATCTTATAAAAAAATTGTGGAGGTTGTTTTGGGAATAAGAGAAGGATACCAGAGACAAACTGTGGAGTCAAGGCAATGAGAGTAGGGATGATTATATAATATATAATGTGTAAGCAATAGAGACCATAAATATATATACACCCATAAATATATATGGAGGTGTTGTAGTGGTATAGAAATATGTAGTTGTTCAGATACTTCTAGAATATGTTTGTAGGAATGATAGGCATTTAAGTGAACCCTAGAACCCAAAATGGGTCCCTAGAGTTTAATACTGAAACTGTATACAATCACCCCAAAAGACCAGCTACGATCCCCTAGATCTGGTGAGTAATATACATGAGGCAAAGAGATGCCCAATTGATTTGTGGCTGAACTGTGAAAATGAGTGTACAATAACAGAACACCAACGGGTGATAGGGTAGAGAACATTTTATTCTATAGTGTGTGATCTCTAAGGCAGCGGTGCACAAACTGGGGGGGGGCACCCCACGGGGTAGCCTGAGACTTTATTAGCAGGCCGCGCAGCAGTTAAATGTAAATTTAATTACTGGTTTCTTGTGCATGCGTCTCCATGGCAATGCGGCGTCAAATGACACCCGTTACCATGGAGACGTGACATCAAATTACGCTGTTGTTAACGTGACGTCACATGACCCGCAGCATCATTTGATGCATCATTAGAGGCGAGAGGGGGCAAGAACGAGGAGGCAACAGGTAAAGGGGCACAGGCGCAGGGCGTTTGCGCACCGCTGCTCTAAGGAATGCTAAATAGAGGTTGCCAGACTGGAACGTTATATATAAAACCTGGACTGGTACCGAGAGGTTTGAAAGTTAATCTTCCACTCTTCCATCACATTCTAGATGAAATATTTACCAAATCTTCTCCAATATTCCACCAATTTAATGAAATTATTCATTGATTTGAAACCAAAAAAATTCAAATGACCAATGAAGAAATTGATAAACTTCTAGTTGACATTAGTAAATGAAACAAACATTCAGACTTAAGGGCCTGGAAAAGAAGCTAAAATTGAATATGGAAAGACTAACATTTGAGATTAAAAAAAGAAAACAAAAATGGTTATTAGTGATTCTCTTGATTTTAAAGATGGAAATGTGTTTCGTTTCCAAACTAAATATGCAAGCTCCAAACAGGGTATGAGAGCCCATGAGTCCTCTATGGAATGGGAACAATCCACAAATGACAATGTATAGGAACAACTCCCTAATAGATCAGGAAGCAACACTAATAAATATTGTGTACCCCGTCCTCGACAACTAACTCTAACCTTCCTTTTTAAGATATACCTGGACCCCATACCAACAAATTCATAAGAGGAAGACCAATCAGGGGAAGGGTGGTCTTTCTAAGGGATTGAGATATCTGGGCTTATCAGGCCCAGGGGGAAACGGTGAGGGTCTCACAGAATGACACGGTAACAACACAAATAATTAATCTTTCCATAAAAACTCTCAACCCTCACTATATCAATGTCTTATCTAAGGGGCTATCCTTTTCACCTATGCATCACAAACTTTTCTCTAGAAAATGTCTACTTTATAAATTCTTCAGTAGATGACAACAAAATAGTTGCCGCAATACACCATTTGAAGGCTTTGATCATAGAGATTTTGCTTATGTCAGATTCCTCAACAGCCTCTTAGAGGAAAGTGATAAACTACCTGGAGAAGGTTCCTTAACTGATCTCAAAAGCCAGTCCACGGTCATACCACCAGTAGAAACTAGTACTAGCGTCGACATATTTTCATAAATTGTTACGGCAGATATCAGAAAAATAGCAAACAGGATAAGAAAAAGTTATCTCAACCATCAAGAATATGTAGCCCTTAAGAATATGGAAAATCACACTAATATCATTATCAAACCCTTGGATAAAGGGGGTAATGTTGTTATGCTGGATATTTATTTTATTTATTTATTCATAAAATGTTTTTTACCAGGAAGTAATACATTAAGCGCTACCTCTCGTTTTCTAGTATGTCCAGGGCACAGAGTTATGATGACAGATACATGGTTATAAATACTGTACATAGTTACTGTACATGAAGTGAGCAAGGTTATATATTATATACAGTATAAGACATTTCATGCACAGTAAGAGAAAATATATGTTATGCGTATGTACCAGTAACAGACCAGATTCAAAAGTGAGACAGCTTCAGTTTTGAAAGAACTTAGACTGGTGGCGGATGTGAGAGTCTCTGGTAGATTGTTCCAGTTTTGGAATGCAAGGTAAGAGGAGAGGCCGGATACTTTGTTGAACTTTTTGACCATGAACAGTCTTTTTGAGTCAGATCTCAGATGATAAGTGATGCATGTGGTAGGGGTGAAGAGCTTGTTCAGATAGACGGGTAGCTAGCCCAGAACGTATTTGAAGGCAAGACAGGAAAGATTAACTTTGCGCCTAGACACAAGTGATGACCAATCTAGTTCTTTGAGCATTTCGCAGTGATGTGTGTTGTAGGTGAATTGGAGGACAAAATGGCATATTGAATTGTAGAGGGTAACAAGTTGGCTAAGGTGGGTTTTGGGTGCCATTCCATATACTATGTCCCCATAGTCTATAATTGGCATTAGCATCTGCAGGTGTGCAATATGCTTTCTGACAAGCAGACTTAGGGAGGATTTGTTCCTATAAAGTACACCTAGTATGGCCTAGGTTTTGGATGTCAGGGTATCAATGTGCATTCCAAATGTTCAATGTTAGTCAAACGTTATGTCCAAGTATTTAAAACTAGTAACAGGGGCTAGGATGGTTTTAGCGTTGGTTCTGATCTGGAGTTCATTCATTGAAAGCTTTAAAAATGTAACCTTGGTTCTAAATACCATCGTTGCAGTCTTGTCAGTGATTAAAAACAGTTTGTTTTGGGAAAACCAATTTTCAAGTCTCAAAAAGTCAGATTGAAGTATGTGTTCAAGGTCGGAGAGGCTAGGTATGTGTGCATATAAGATTATGTCATCCGCATACATGTGTATTAAAGCTCCGTTACAAGCTGTAGGAAGATCATTGATGAACACTGAGAAGAATAGGGGCCACAGAAAGGAGCTTTGCGGGACACCACAGGTGATATCCAAGGGGTTGGAGTTAGAACCTGAGATAGAAATGTTGCTATCTACCTGATAGGAATGAATGAAACCTGTTTAAAGCATGCTCCTCTATTCTGGAGCACTGGAGTTTGTTTAGCAAGATAACATGATCAACAGTATCAAAAAACATTGCAAAATCTAGGATATTACACCAGTAAGTTGTCCCAGTTCCATTCCATACTGGATTTCATTTGAAACTTTTAGGAGGGTAGTTACCATGGAATGTTTGGGGCGAAAACCAGATTGTCATTGACTAGGGAAATTTGTCTTGATATAGTAATTGCTTAATTGAAAGTGAACACATTTTTCCATGATTTGGATAGTATTGGGAGAAGAGAGATTGGCCTGTAGTTTGAGACAGTGTTTTTATCCCCACTTTTGAAGATTGTAAAAACTCTAGCAGTTTTCAATTGGGGGTTCTAGCAATTGGGGGTTCTAGAAAATACAGTGGCAACAGCTGCAATAGCGCCTCCTGAGGTCTGGAGGAAAATTACACCTGATAGCCTAAAAATGGAGGACAAGATGCAGCGTTTCTGTAATAAACCCTACCCCATGGAAGAGTGGCCCTTCCAGTCCAATAAAGAGGAAGACATCTCTTACGGGGAACTCGAACCGAGTCACACCCACAAAACATCCCAAGAATGGTGGGGGTGCCTGAACTCGGCACGAACTGAAAAGACCGCTCCCTTTGATGACGAATATGATCAGCAGGAGAGAGCGGGAGCAGTGGATCACCGAATATTTCCGTCAGCTATTACAGTTGCAAGAAAATCCGGGTGGATCCAGTGACGCTGCTAAAACTTCAAATGAAGATGGAGACCCCTGTATCCCTGAAGGGACGGTATCATCCAAATCAAAAAGGCGGAAAAAGAAAAAAAAAGCGGTTCTTCACTTACCGTGGAAGGAACAGACACGTCCGCAGATCCTGTGGAGGAAAAGGAGGGCCGAGTTGCCCTGCAGCCTAGAGAAAATGGAGAATTCGTCCCGCAGTTAACCGAATATCCAGAGGGCCCAAGGCAGAAGTCGTGTACCCGAAAGAAGTGTCTGTCCGGTGCCAACAGTGAGGAACCATCAACCAACCATCCCAGGAAAGCGGAGCCAAAACCAGTTAGTGTCGATCCCTTGACCAGCTCTGAGGATGCACTGAAAAATGCCAGGCGTGACTGTGATATACTCCGTGAACAATTGAAACAAAAGAAAGATGGTTACGCGGAGCTACTGAAAAATAACGTGAAGCTACAGGAACATGTGCTCGCAATGTACTCTGCAGCCAGGACAGGATTGGACGATCTCAAGACTGAGCTAGATACTGAAAATGCTACTATTTCCGCCATGAATGAAAAGAGTTTCAGACACTCCGCAGAGCACTGGATGCCTCACATCATGAAACCAACAGCTGCCGCACAGATCTGGAAGTTTCCAGAAAGGAACAACACAGTCTCACTGAGGAGATGGACATATCTAAAGAAACTATTGTCAATCTTGATACAGATCTCAAAGTCTCTCAGAAGGAGCTTCAGACCCTCAACCTAGAGAAGGAAGTCTCACGCCAGGAGAATGTCATTCTCAAAGCTGATGTGTGTAAATGGAAGGAGGACTGCAAAGAGGCCCTGAATAACACAGAGACTGAAAAAGGAGAAAATTCAAGATTAAAAAGAGATAACTTAAAACTGAAAGAAGAAAATTTTCAGTTGATAGACGAAGTCAAGGAAAGTTTGAAGCAGAGCACCGACTGCAGAACCAACTGCAAGGTCTGCGTACACACCTCCAGTATGCTGAGGAGAAGCAGCAAACGCTGCAGGAAGAAAAGCTGCAGGCTGCTATAGAGGTACAAGCGCTGCAGGAACGTCTGAATACCCAGTATGTCCCCACAGAGCAGTATGAGGAGCTAAAGGCCACACTTCATGCCTTCAGAGCATCATTGGAGGCGGAGCTTCGATACCAGGTGACTCTGTATGAGAGGGAGCATGAGAAGGCTCTGAAACTGGAGCAAGAGCTGGAGAGACAGAGAGACTGTTCCATTCCCTTGAGTCAGTACACCAAGGAGAAAACAGACGCAGCGGCAATCTTAACGACAAAAATTACAGAGCTCCAGAATTTGAAGGAGACTCTGATACAGACTCAGGGAAAGCAAAGTGCGCAGATAAATTCCCTGAGAAGAGACTTGCAAGACGCACTCAAACAGGTTGAGACTCTGCAGACCAGTAACTTACAGATTCCTCCAATACGGAAAAAGGTATTGGCTCTGCCCAAGCACCGGTATCCCACAGTAACTAATGCCCATGAGGACAAGGGTACAGTGAGAGTTGGGGACTCCACGCACCTTCAAAACAAGATTACGAAGTTTGAGCCACCTAAGAAAGCACTAGCCAAACCTACAGCTGCCCAACAGGCAACAAACAGAGGTAGGCGTGCAAGAATCCTTAGCTGGGGAAGCTGAAAAGATAGGACGTTCTCTGGAAAGGGAGGTGGAAGTGTAACTCAGTCCCAAAGAAGCTGAACTGGCGACTCCGTTGTGTGGGGGAGGTGCAGAAAGACCGCTTCAGGTGCGGAAAACTCGAAGGGCTAGTCCTAACTGCTCTACAACTGTTGCCATACAGTTTGTCTACAAAAAGAGGAGTGCCCGACGCAACGGAAATCTCATGACCGCGCACTCGGTAAAAAGACTTTACTTGGAAAAAGTCCTCCTCGAGCGACTGAGGAGTGCTGATCTCAAACACCTTCAGGAGGAGACAAAAATAAACTGGAGAAAGGGCTCCAATCCCAGCGGGACAGATGGTTCTCTTCCTCCATCCACTCTCATTCAAGTCACAGATAGATCTCGAATGACAGTGGAAGGACGGGCTTTGGCCGTGGTAAGCCCGAGCTTCCCACAAACAGGGGAGGTATGTAACAGGGGACTTATCCCTGTTCACAAATGTGCCTCTAATCCAGCAGTGAGGTGGTTAACTGCTGGTAGGCAATTAACTAACACCACCTGCCTGATTGCTTAGAAAAGCCTGTCTTTTCAGACAGGAAGTGAGACTGCTTAGCTCACGTGTGAGCTGAACAAGGAAACAGAGCAGAGGTTCTTGAGTCTCCTAGGAGAGACTGACCAAGAGAACACAGATCTCTGGAGCTGACAAATAAGACTTCTAAACCTGGATGCTGATAATCCGGAGAAAAGGCAGCAACCCTGGAAACAGATAAGACTTTATTTTCCATTGACTGTTGTCCCTATATATATATATCTATATGACTTGGGCTGATGAATAGCCTGGATAGCCACCCAGTTGAAAGGGGCTGAAATAGAAGGATACATATATGTCAAAGTGGAGCAAGTTTTATTGGGCTCACTATTTCTCTGATGTTGATTTTTGCTGTGTTTTAAGTGACAGGCACAATAAAGCCTTGTTATGATTTCACCTTACAACAGTCTCCATTGTGTACCTCTGCACATGTCCTCCTACAGTAACCAAATTAGATTCTGCAGCTCTACCGGTGCACAGCATTCTTTTTCCAATGCCACCCATCTCCGGAAATCCCGATCTGAGTGCCAATGTATGATTTGGCTCAATTGGGCTGCTTCGTAATAGGCGAAAAAGCAAGGCATCCCCAACCCTCGTCTCGAGGACGGCCTCCTCAAGATATCTTTTTTTATCCTTGGGCCTTTTTTATTCCAGATAAATTTCGTTATCCTTGACTGCAGAGAGAGGATGTCTTCTTTCAGCAGGGGGATTGGGAGGGCTTGGAAAAGGTATAACACCTTTGGAAGAATATTCATTTTTACACTGTGAACCCTCCCAATCCAAGAGATGCCATACTCGCCCCTCTCCTGAGATCCTCTCTCAGAGTCTTGAACAACCTGGGATAGTTTGCCTTATATAATGCTTTGAAATCTTTTGATATATTCACCCCTAGGTATTTGATCATGGAGGGTTGCCACTTAAAGTTAAAGTTTAGTCCAATAAGTTTTTCTACTGGTTTTGGTAAATTTATGTTGAGTGCTTCTGACTTGGCCTGATTATTTTTGAACCCCGAAATTTGATTAAATCTCCCCAGGATTGCAAAAACATTGGGCAAGGAGGTAAGAGGGTTGGATAATGTCAGGATCACATCATCCGCGTACAGCGCCACTTTGTGGGTCTGCTCTTTAAATGATATTCCCGATACATCCGGGCATATTCTCATATGTGCCACCAGGGGTTCAATACAAAGGGCGAACAACAACGGGGACAACGGGCAACCCTGTCTTGTGCCACTATGGATTTGAAATTGCTCAGATGAGAAGCCCTGATGTCGCACCCTTGCCGTCGGCCCCTCGTACAGTGCCATAATGGCTCCCAAGAGGCGTCCTTCAAAGGTTGTGTATGACCTTACCTCCATCATAGAGCATTTCATAGTAGGACTTGAATTCCTCCACAATCCGCTTAGTATTCGAGGTAAGATCCCCCCCCCTGCATGCGAATAGATTGGATTTGGTAGTTTGGTGTCTTATTTCTAAGTTTGTTGGCCAAGAGGGTATCCGGCTTGTTCGCCTTTTCGAAAAACCTACGTTAAGTCCAGCTCATCTCCTTTTCGGCCTGGGAGGATAATAGTAGGTTTAGCTGATGTTTGGTGTCTAATAGTTCTTTCAGGGTATCATCCTTTTTGAGGGTTTTATGGAGCGCAGTGAGGGATGTCAATTTCTCCTGCAGTTCCTTAATCTGGTGCTCTTGCTCTCTTTTGCGTCTTGCAGCTAGACACATCAGAGTTCCCCTGAGGGTAACCTTATGGGCCTCCCACAATGTGGAGTGTGACGACACACTACCCTCGTTCTCCGTAAAATACTCCCTGATCTTCTCTCCTATCTCCCTCTCAATGGCCGGGATTTTTAGTAAAAGCTCACTGAGCCTCCAGTTTGCTCCTGGCTTGCCTAGTAAATTTAAAGTGCACCGCAGCTCTATCGGTACGTGGTCTGACCACGAAACATCGTGTATCCCAGTATGGGAGACCACTGGGACCAATCTATTGGATACAGATATGCTTTTAAGTATATATGTTTCAAGTATTTATGAAGTTTAAAAAGGAAGTTCAAAAAGAAGTGGAAAAGTGGACATCACCTACTGCTTCTGATTCCTGCTTTTGATCTACGTTGGAAAAGAGGATATCATCTATCTAAGACTGCACATCTCAACACTTAACTATTGCTGTGATGCCGCCTTTATTTTTTATATTTTCTGCAACCGCACTTATTTTCAAATTATGCACTTCCTTCCACCAGTCTCCTTATGTCTCTAACTCTATTCATATATCTCCATCTCTACTTTCTTCCCCACTTCTCAGTTCACATGAACTCCTTTCTTACCTGCGTCCTCTGTCACCACACAGCTATACCTCCTGCACTAAAACACACCCCTACAAATCATCCTCACACATCCTCTTTCTATCCATGCTTCTCCTCCTTGCTTCTGGGGATATCTCTCCCAATCCTGGTCCCTGCCTTATTTCTACTTGCTCTCGTCCTCGCCTACCACATACAAATTCTACTCCTTCTGGTGTTAACCCCTCCAACCTCATACCCATCCCCTGCCACCCTCCCTCCTCTCTCCCTTTCTCCTGTGCCCTTTGGAATGCTCGCTCCCTCTCTAACAAGTTCCTCTCTGTGCATGACTTCTTTCTCTCTCACTCCCTGCTTCTCTTTGCTATAACTGAGACCTGGCTCACTCAGTCTGACTCTGCTCTGGAAGCTGCCCTCTCTTATGGTGGCCTTTCCTTCTCCCACACTCCGCGCCTTGATGGCAGGGGTGGAGGTGTGGGGCTCCTGCTCTCCTCTCTCTGCCGTTACCGAACTATTCCTATTCCCCCCTCTCTTGCCTTTCCCTCCTTTGAGGTTCACACTGTCCAGATCTTCTCTCCTCTCCCTGTTCATGTGGCGGTCATGTATCGCCCACCTACCTCTACTCATCCCCCTTCTGCCTTTCTCTCTCACTTTGAATCCTGGCTCTCTTTCTTCCTCTCCTCAGACTCCCCTGTTCTACTCCTTGGGGACTTCAATTGCCACATTGATGACCCCTCTCTCCCTTGGGCTTCCCGCTTTCTTTCTCTAACCTCTTCTTTTGGCCTTCAACAGTGGACTGCAGCCAGCACCCACAAGGATGGCCACTACTTAGACCTGGTTTTCACTAAAAATTTCTCTCTCTCTGATTTCTCCATTTCCCCTTTTCCTCTCTCTGACCATCACCTCATCTCATTCTCTCTATCTCGCTTCTCAACTTCTCCACCTCCATCTACACCCCGGTTCTGCAGAAACCTGCGCTCTATTCACTTACCTGACTTTGAGTCCACGTTACACTCCTCCCTCTCCTCTCTCAGATCTGCTACAGACCCTGACAAACTGGTCAGGAACTACAACTCTGCCTTGTCCTCCTCTCTTGATCTACATGCCCCGCTTTCTCTCTGCCGCACTCGCCCTTTTAACCCTAGACCCTGGTTAAATTCCCACACGCGCATGCTGCGTTCCTCCACTCGTTCCTCTGAACGCCTCTGGAGGAAATCTCATACTCTCGCAGACTTCCTTCACTACAAATTTATGCTATCCTGTTTCAACTCTGCCCTCTCGCAAGCTAAACAAGCCTACTTTTCTTCACTAATCAACATGCACAAATCTAACCCACGCCGACTGTTCTCTGTCTTTGATACTCTACTCAAACCACCCTCCGCTGCCTCTCCTTCCTCCATCTCCGCTCAGGACTTTGCTGACTATTTTAAGGAAAAGGTGGAATCCATACATCAGAACATCCCCTCTGTTTCTTCCTCCCATCCTACACCTCTTCCTAACTCTCCTCCTGCCTTCCTTGACTCTTTTTCCACTGTCTCAGAGGAGGATGTGTTGCTGTTGATCGCCTCTTCTCCCTTTACCACTTGCCCTCTTGACCCCATTCCCTCCCATCTCCGAAAACCTCTTGCTCCTACTATAATCCCTACGCTCACGCACATTTTTAACTCCTCCCTCTGCTCTGGAACCTTTCCATCCTCCTTCAAACATGCAACAGTCATACCATTACTCAAAAACAGCAAGCTTGACCCTACCTGTCTTTCTAACTATCGGCCTGTCTCCCTCCTGCCTTATGCCTCTAAACTCCTTGAACGTCTTGTATTCGCTCGCTTGCTCCATTTTCTCAACACCTATTCTCTCCTAGACCCTCTACAATCTGGCTTCCGTACTGCTCACTCCACGGAAACAGCCCTCACTAAAATAACTGACGACCTCCATGCTGCCAAAGACAGAGGTCATTACACTCTGCTCATATTACTCGACCTCTCTGCAGCATTTGACACCGTGGACCACCCTCTTCTCCTTCACATTCTCCATACTCTTGGCATTCGGAACAAAGCTCTATCCTGGATCTCATCCTACCTCTCCCATCGTACTTTCAGTGTCTCTTCTGCTAATACCTCCTCCTCCTCTATTGATCTCTCTGTGGGGGTACCCCAGGGCTCTGTCCTGGGACCTCTTCTCTTTTCTCTGTATACACTCTCTCTAGGTGACCTAATAACATCTTTTGGGTTTAATTATCACCTCTATGCTGACGACACACAAATATATTTCTCAACACCCGACCTTACACCTGCTGTACAAACCAAAGTTTCTGAATGTCTCTCTGCTATATCATCCTGGATGGCCCTCCGCCGCCTTAAACTCAACATGGCTAAAACAGAGCTCCTCATACTTCCTCCCAAACCTGGCCCTTCTACCTCCTTCCACATTACTGTTGGAACTACGATCATTCACCCAGTAGCCCAAGCACGCTGCCTTGGGGTCACACTCGACTCCTCTCTCACATTTGCCCCTCACATTCAAAACATTTCTAAAACCTGTCGCTTTTTCCTCCGCAATATAACAAAGATACGCCCTTTCCTCTGTTGCTCGACTGCTAAAACTCTGACTCAGGCCCTCATTCTCTCCCGTCTTGATTACTGTAACCTCCTGCTGTCCGGCCTTCCTGCCTCTCACCTGTCTCCCCTACAATCTATCCTTAACGCTGCTGCCAGAATCACTCTACTCTTTCCTAGATCTGTCTCAGCATCTCCCCTCATGAAATCCCTCTCCTGGCTTCCGATCAAATCCCGCATCTCACACTCCATTCTTCTCCTCACTTTTAAAGCTTTACACTCTTCTGCCCCTCCTTACATCTCAGCCCTAATTTCTCGTTATGCACCATCCAGACTCTTGCGTTCTTCTCAAGGATGTCTTCTTTCTACCCCCTTTGTATCTAAAGCCCTCTCCCGCCTTAAACCTTTCTCATTGACTGCCCCTCACCTCTGGAATGCCCTTCCCCTCAGTACCCGACTAGCACCCTCTCTATCCACCTTTAAGACCCACCTTAAGACACACTTGCTTAAAGAAGCATATGAATAGGACTGTGGCTATTCTGAACACATGGCACATAAAGCTTGGCCCCCTGCAGATGCACTTACCAGAACTCCCTCCTACTGTCTCTGTACGTTCTCCCTACCTACCAATTAGACTGTAAGCTCCTCGGAGCAGGGACTCCTCTTCCTTAATGTCTAAAGCACTTATTCCCATGATCTGTTATTTATATTATCTGTTATTTATTGGATTACCACATGTATTACTGCTGTGAAGCGCTATGTACATTAATGGCGCTATATAAATAAAGACATACAATACAATACAATACAAGAAAGTAATCTATCCGGCTGTAACGGTTGTGTGGATGGGAGAAAAAAGTTAAGTCTTTAACATTTTGGTGTTGCTCTCTCCATATATCTACCAGTTGGCAGTCACGTAGTCCTTGGGTAATGTTTAGTATGTCCTGTCTGAGGTGAAGGTTAGATACTGTACACCTGTCTTAGGGCCTCATGCAGTAAGCGTCGATTAAGTGAAATCGGCAAGCTTACCGATTAGTCATGTTATTGGCGATTTTTCCTCTCCGTATGCAGTAAGTGCCGAATACATTCAAAATCAACCCGAAAACAAATCCGCCCACTCTCACGATGATTAGCCGATCACACACAGGTGTATCGGCGTGCGTGGCGGGGTGCTGTTAGGTTGCCCAATCACAAATCTTGCTGAATCAGGCGAAACAAGCATGTATTGGATAGCGCGCCATATTTAAAGGCAACGTGTACTGCTAATCATTCTCTGTGTTGTTGGGAGTGAGAGAGAGAGAGACGCACAGAGCTGGCTGATTGAAGATTTGCATATTGACCGAGAGACTTGTTGTGTATTGGGTGAGCTTTGTCCATTGTTGTTTTGTTTACATCTTTGTCTTGTTTTATATGTGGAAGTGTTTCGTGTGATTGGCTGTACATTTATTGTCTGTTTTTTGTGAGTGCTGGAAGTATGCCCGCAAAGCGTGGGAAGAGTGATGCTGGTGGGAGTGGGAGTGCTACTCATGCGAGTACGCGTCGGAGTGAACGTACTGTTCAGGGGAGTGATGTTGCTGGTGCACCGAGTGGTGTTGCTGGGAGTGGGAGTGCTGTTTCTGGGAGTGTGAGTGCTGTTGCTGGGAGTGGGAGTGCTGTTGCTGGGAGTGGGAGTGCTGTTGCTGGGAGTGGGAGTGCTGTTGCTGGGAGTGGGAGTGCTGTTGCTGGGAGTGGGAGTGCTGTTGCTGGGAGTGGGAGTGCTGTTGCTGGGAGTGGGAGTGCTGGTGCTAGGAGTGGGAGTGCTGGTGCTAGGAGTGGGAGTGCTGGTGCTGTGAGTGCTGCTGGTGGCGCAGTTGCTGATGGGGTGGATGGTGGTGGCGTGCTTGCTGGTGGCCAGCTTTTGGAGGCTCTTCCATTGGAAGAAGGAGAGTCCAGTCAGCACCAGCCAAGCTCTGACCCTAAACCTGCTCGGAAGAAACGTGTGGAGAAGCCACGTAATCCTCGCTTCAATGACCAGGAAAATACAGCTCTTGTCACTGGCATTCTGGAGCACTATGACAGTATATATGGACATTTACTAGGTAAGTGTACCTTGACATTTATTATTCAAATACATGTGATCCTAGGTCATCTGAGTTTAGTTCATATGCAAATATGGGTTCAGAATATCTTTCTATGTTAATTAGTCTGGAAACACAGCTTTTTATCATGCCTTACAAGGACAACTAAACACATGCGGTCAATTTGCCATAACTGCATACAATATGAATGCAACCTTGCTTACATGTATAGGTTTAGTAGTGAATGCTCATGTGCTTCACATATTACACCTAAAAAAGGATGTTTGCTATCTCTTGGAACAGCTTGCAGTGTAGGAAACTGGTGCTTCTATTATTATTAATTTACCTCATATATTTAATATGTTTTTCAAGGGCGGACAAGTTCATCAAGCAGAAAAGAAATGTGGGACACAATAGTCATTGGTGTCAATGCGTGTGGGAATCATGTGAGGGACAAGCGGAATTGTCACAAGAGATTTGATGATATTAGGTCAAAATTGAAAAAAAAAATACAACAGCAACGCGTGCATGCTACTGGCACTGGAGGTGGGCCGACACCACAACGTCTCATATTAAGTCCATTGGAGGAGCTGCTTCGGGCAAAATTACTTCCCGTCGTCGTGGAAGGCTTACCTGGTGACCGGGATATTGGAATTTATCCCTCACAATTTCCACCAGGTGAGAAATATTACTGTACTAGGCGTGTCGTTGCTTACAGTTATTTTGCATATTTACTGCACCGACACACTTTATTCGAGCAAATACCCAGTATGTACCTGGCAGATACCTGGAATGCGCCGCTCCTCACCTCTGACAAGCCCCGTTGCATTTGCCGTCCCAGCCTGGGTTCATGCCTGGCTGACGGGCGGCTGATCTGTTAAATGATAATGATTAGGATTTAATAGGCTGCAAAGCTTCGCGTGTCTACCAGATGGCATAAATTCATGAATTGTAATGCAGTATATATATATATACTGTGCAGTATTGCAGCCAGCGGGAATAAAATGCTTAAATCTCTGCCTGGAAAATACCTCAATGCACTCGGGCAGAAAACAGTCACAAACCTCAATACACCCGGGTATACCCGAATTCGTGGGACTAGCCGAGCTCGAATAAAGTGTGTCGCCAGTGTACACTGCTTTTTATACTGTCTTCACAATATAAGCATACCTGCATCTATATATGTATATGTCTGATTCTGTATATATATATATCTCAAAATAGACATATATGTTGTAGTCCTACTAAAAGCAGTAACTAATATAGCACGTGCCATTGCGTGCTCATTTACATTTGAATTCCCAAAATGCATTGCTGCAGTGGAAGCAATTGATGGTGGGCGAAGATGGGGAACAACAGGGTAGTACACATGGGTAACACATGTTAATGAGAAATTATTACTAGCTACAGGTACAGAACAGAAATATGTATAATATTATTGTGTATTTTATTTATTTTACTCCGACAAACATGACATTACTGCCTATTTTAAGCATGCATCAAATATATTGCATGCAACGGCCTACAAACATCACTTGCACTAACACATCTATAGTTGTTTATGAAAAGGTCCATTTTTGCTTTAAGTCATATACAGACAGCATAATGAGGCACACGTATCATATGTCATTGTTTTCATAACTTAAATACTGCACACGACTATTTAGCTCATCTACCATTGTGTTAAAGCAGCTGCAATTAATATCTCATCACAGCATACACTTCAACAGAGGGGGTGGGGTTCAGCACACACACTAATTACAGCCTCATTTTAGGGTCAACTTAGTTCACACCATTTTCACCTGTTTCAAGTAATTGAAAGTTGTGGCTGATTAGGCTTTTTGGGGAAGGGGATACCGGTCTTACAACCTGACTAGCACAACTGAAGTTAATCACACTCATTTGAAAGCTTAACTTTAACTACTAAATGTCCCAACAACTCATTACTTATCAAAGCGTACGTCACACAATAGTTCACTCATATCTATAGTTGAACTACTATCAACGACACATTATCACACACTGCATGTGTTGTCTTGTTGAGTCACAGCCACATTCAGGTGTGCCACATCTTCTATTAATGTACCACACATATCCTCTACCAAAAACAACACTTTTTGCAATATGACCACCTTCATGATAACCATTGTGAATGGTCATCTCATGATAGTTATGTACATTATGATACTGATATCACTACACAACATATGATTTTTATGTACAAACTTAATCTATTTATCCTCACGTATTACTGCAGAAACATAGTATGTTGTATGTTAGGGAACTCAAAACTTCTAAGTACACAGGCATGTACATTGTTATTACAACTATTTATGTTCACTTTCACACACACATGTTGGGTTAAGGAACTGATGCTGTTAGGTACTCATAAATACAGAACATACAATAACTGTTTGTTCAATATTTACACATGTAAATGTAAAACTTATGTTATTGTTATATATAGTTGCCCCTGGAGGACATGTGTCACCTGAGACGGAACAAGTGTCTTCACCTGGGTCAGCCAGCTCAACACACCTAGAAGGTGAGTGTATCAGTTGGTGGCCATATAATATGTGCTCTTCTATATGTTATGTTGTCATGTTCATTATTTGTTTTGCACATCTTCTTTAAATAGGATTACTTAGTGTATGTGAAAATGAAGTGTAAGGCAACATGTATTGTGTTAGTGATGTTAACTATCATGTAGGAGTTGTGAGTTTAGAGCAAGTTTTCATTCACTCATATGTCATACTGAGTCCAAACATTATTCGTAAGTCAAGGTAGTTTTTAATGTGAGGTTATAAAACTTATGGAAACATGTTAGTTGTTACTTATGACACAGTAGAATTACATAGTAACACAGCAGAGATTAACATGCCATTTAATAATGTGTACATTTATTTGTAGAACATGATGAAGAGGATTATGATGATGATGATGATGATGATGATGCCGCCGCCATAGATACACAAATACAAGCAAGTGACCATGAAGAGGTTCCAATTGAAACTGTTTTACCGCCAAATCGTCCAGCAAATACCACATACGATGCAATTGTAGCTTCTGAGGGAAAAATTGTGGAAGCAGAAAATCGTCGCCATTCTGACCTGATGACAGTGCTGGAAAGGATGATTGCACTGCAGGAAGAAACAGTTTCACAATTGGCACATCTCCACAGAGTCTTCATTGAAGTGCCTAAACAGTTGCAAAAAATCAACACCTCATTCGAAGCATTAGTTGTTCAGCAAACACAAGCTAATTACTTGAGAATGACTAATGTACCACAATTCAACATCAACACCTCACAGGCAGGATCCTTACATGCTGGGCAGTTTTCACCACATTCATCTGATCTTCATTCACCAGGTCCGAATGTTACCGGTCAAGTAGCAGACATTGCTGTGCAGGTTCCTGACGACATCCTACCGCTGCCATCTGTACAAATTCAGCAGCTGACACCTACAAAGGAGGCCACAAAAACAAAACACAAGCAGTTACTACTGACCAGTTTTTGGTCAAAAACAACAAAAGACACACATGAAACAGACCAACCATCACTTGTGCAGTGTCTACCAACTTGCTCACATGTGTCAGTGGGCACAAGCCCTGTCGGTGAGTCACTGGCCACAAGCCCTGTCCGTGAACAGTCACTACCCAAAAGCCCTGTAGGTGAGTCACTGCCCAAAAGCCCTGTAGGTGAATCACTGCCCAAAAGCCCTGTAGGTGAATCACTGCCCAAAAGCCCTGTAGGTGAATCACTGCCCAAAAGCCCTGTAGGTGAATCACTGCCCAAAAGCCCTGTAGGTGAGTCACTGGCCACAAGCCCTGCCCGTGAAGTGCCAGAGGCCACTCAAAGTGGCTCTGTTGTGGCTAAAGTTGGTGGCAAACGAAAAAGGAAAATTCAAGAGACAACAAGCAGGCCTGTTACTCGCTCTCAAAAGGAACAAAAAAAATAAATTTTATAATTCACAAAATATGTCTTTGGCCTTGTTTTGTTGACTTCAGATTATCTAATTAATATTGTATGTATGCTGTAGACTGTGTTGTTTCCAAACTTTCAAGTATGTTCTTGTACACGTGAAGTTTTGGAAATGTTAACACTCCTAATTAATGAATAGTGTTATAAATATTTATGTATTAATCGTCTGTTCAGTAATGGTCCACCAGGAGCCAGTTGCTAAGTTTAGAGAAGCTGCCATTGACTTTGCAGCAAAACATTGCATTTGGGTGTGTTACTTGATGTAATCATTGCATGTGCATATTATTCACATGCAATTATAAAAGCACCTATTTAACTGCAAACATCTTTCTTGTACGTGTACAGCAGGATTTTGTGTTAAATATTACTTACCTTTGCTGGCCATTGTAATGTTGTCCTTTAATCATTTATGTGTTCTTGTTTCAAGAACATCTCTGAATTTATACTAATATATATGTAGTACAGTATGTATGGATATATGCACACACACACACACACACACACACACACACACACACACACACACACACACACACACACACACACACACACACACACACACACACACACACACACACACACACACACACACACACACACACACACACACACACTGTGTGTGTGTGTGTGTGTGTATGTATATATAGTACTATCTAAACTGGAATAGATGTATTTACACAAAACATACACTTCATGCTTCCTTGTGAAAACACAGTATTTTAATAATACAGGCCTAATGTTTGACAACTATACTAAGTGTGAGCCTCTAACATTATTGGGCGCAAACAAATGTTTATTACTTAATTCACTCATGTTTATCACCATTTAAATAGGTTTCATACAAGGCCTACTTACTGCCATCAATATGTTGTGTGTACTCCTGCAATATAAAAAAAAAAAAAAAAAATATTATATATATATATATATATACACACACACACACACACACACACACACACACACACACACACACACACACACACACACACACACACACACACACACACACACACACACACACACACACACACACACACACACACACACACACACACACACACACACACACACACACACACACACACACACACACACACACAATATACACTTTATATATATATATTTATGAGAGAGATATATTTATATATATATAGATACACACGTATTTAAACTCATGCAGTCAGGGAGTTAACCAGACTTTCAAATACACACAGAAATGTATGTGGGAAAAAAACATTTCATTTTGCAGGTGTGTGTATTTACTGATATGGCTGTCTAAGCACTATTTTCACACAGTGCTCTTTGTTATTTTTCAAGAAAACTCAATGTTACTGAATTAAAAGTGTAGGAATGTTTTCAGAAACGAGATAAAAAAAGGATACATGTTTGTCCCACATGCGGCTATCACAAACCACAAATGTTAAAGCAATTAAAACTACACATCCAATTGGCGTTTGAAATAAGGAGTTACAGTTTATACTTTTGTTGACCTTGAAAAGGAAACACAGCAATTTGTTAGACATTGAGCAGTTTCATTTTGATGAGCAAAGAACAGATACCTGCACACATCTTGTGCTAATCTGCAATGGCTGATGAATTCGTGAAAACTATGAATCCGAATTTAGGGTATAAATACATGGTATCAGAAGCTATTTTGAGAACTTGCGGACAGCAAGCGAGCACACGCCAAATCTATGAAATATTACCAAGACCGTCGGCATGCGCGTAATTTTAATTCCTCAATAAGATTCACTTTATCAACTAATGACTTTTTTGAACGTGTGCAGGATAAGCTAGAAGACAACTATGGTTTCTGGAAGATTGCCAAAGAAAAACATTTCACCGTGAAAGAGGGCACATATATTGTGGTTAAAGGCATATTTATTCCTAATGCCAATAGCAATGGATCCGCTACTACTGTTCCGTGTGAATCGATACCTGCTGCAATATCTGCACCCTCCATTCCTGAAACCCACATTGTACAACAACAAAAGTACTATGATTATGTACCAAGCCTTTCAGCTGAAAATGCATTGGAATGGGTACCCGAAGAAATGAACCTACCTCCCGACCAATTGTTTGAAGAAAGCAGTGGCGATTCCTATGAGCGCTTCATGGAGGAGATGTGTGTCATACTGGATTCAGCGGGTGGGTCAAGCGTGGATGAAAAAGCCTTGCATTTCTGGAGCGACCAGTTGCAGCCAGACGAAGAGTTAATTCTAGAAGAATGGTAAATATAACAACCGTTATGCGTTGACTCTGCGTTTAAATGGTTTTTTTTTTTTTAACCACCATTTTCCCTTTCAATGCGTGGATACAGCGTAACATTGCAGACTGCATAACATATAGCGATCACAAAGAAATTGTTTCCGAATACAATATATTAGAACCTGAAAGAGTAGTACACATTGCTGACGGAATAAATATACGTACTTTCCTATCACTTTAAACATATTAGCAACATTTTACCATAACTCTAACACATACCTGTTTTGTTATCATGCAACATCTACAACATTTAAAAGCGGGTCCACCACGTATGACGTGGGACCCTTGTCATGGCCCAAGGCGTCCTTAAAAAGGATTACGGATGTAAGTCCCGCCCCCAAGCGACGTGTGCGCCTCAAAGCCTATTGGCTGTGTTGTTTTGTTATAGTAACGGTAACTGCACTGTGTAATACACTGGGGCCGTTCACTGGGCGTTAGCCGAATGTTAATTGAGTGGGAGGAGTGTTAGCGTGCGTTTCACGCTGGCTTAACATGACGTCACACGTATTGCATTTGCGCATTGTGTTATCGGCTGTCCTTTCTGTCCAAACACGTCTGTTTAAAAAGAATACAGATGTACTAGTTTAGAACGAATGTAGTTTCATCTTCATTGTATTTGAAATAAAGATTTTATGTTTACTGGTAGTTTCAACATGTATTGAACGCACAACGTACGCTTTGTTTTGCGCATGCGCTAACAGTTAGTGGAGCCAAGCGTGAAGTGCGTGCGCACACTAAGATGTGCGCGCACATTTGTCAGTATACAGGCAACGTTCACTTCATATACATAGTTATGCCTGCTAAAAATGTAAATAAAAATTACATACTGATGTACACTTGTAGTTCTAACATATAAGTGAGTGACGTGTGTATGTACACAATCATATAGAGCTGTGTAACGCGTTGTCACGGATACATATATAGTAAGGTGCCATATTTGACCATCATTTGTTTGCTGTATTTCAGAGATGTCGGGGAAGATACAATCGGATCAATGTATGATTTCAGAAGAGTCTACCTTTATATGAGATGATTGTGAGGAGGAGCCACCGACTACTATACTACATATGGAACTAATTTTATATTGCTTCCAGCGCTTATTAACAAACAATTAAAAATGTGATACCCTTATGCCTATATTGCATAAGCACTTAATTAACATAATGATGTTGCAAAATAGTGCCTCATGAATTTTTATTCAGTGTTCTTTAATGACTACTATCATTTTATGGCATGGTGTGTTTTATATATAACAACCATTCCCACTCTGCTAACACATTTGTGTATTCTATTGTGTAATGGAACGTATGACTGTCGAAACTATGTAACAATAATAATAATAATAATATGAGCATGTTCATGTATAGCGCTGCTAGTTGTACGCAGCGCTTTACAGACACATTTTTCAGGCTGAGGTCCCTGGCCCGTGGAACTTACAATTTATTTTTTGCCGCCTGAGGCACAGGGAGATAAAGTGACTTGCCCAAGGTCTCAAGGAGCCGACACCGGGAATTGAACCAGACTCCCCTGCTTCAAACTCTCAGTGCCAGTGTGTGTCTTTACTCACTGAGCCACTCCTTCTCCCAATGTAAAGGACACTTACAACCAACTAGGCATTTTTTCTTAAAAATCTCTTGTTACATGGGTATGTTGATAAAAAGGTTTGGGACTGTAGCAAATAATGTTATTGCCTACTGCACCGACACACTTTATTCGAGCAAATACCCAGTATGTACCTGGCAGATACCTGGAATGCGCCGCTCCTCACCTCTGACAAGCCCCGTTGCGTTTGCCTTCCCAGCCTGGGTTCATGCCTGGCTGACGGGCGGCTGATCTGTTAAATGATAATGATTAGGATTTAATAGGCTGCACTGCTTCGCGTGTCTACCAGATGGCATAAATTCATGAATTGTAATGCAGTGTATATATATATACTGTGCAGTATTGCAGCCAGCGGGAATAAAATGCTTCAATCCCTGCATGGAAAATACCTCAATGCACTCGGGCAGAAAACAGTCACAAACCTCAATACACCCGGGTATACCCGAATTCGTGGGACTAGCCGAGCTCGAATAAAGTGTGTCGCCAGTGTAGATGTTGTGGTCCCCTACAATGCATGATGTTCTGAATATGACATCAACATCATGTAATGAAGTACGTTTCTGTGTATATTTCATTAACCTAACTAACTATAGTTTACTGTGTTTATTAAACGTTCTAAAAATACATAGTATAGTCAATATGATGATATAAGCTACCATAATAAAGCTGGTGTTATCATTTGTCGGTGTTATACATGGATCCTACACAAATTGATACAGACACAAACAGTTGTCTTAAAAAGTGTGTCTATGCTAATGTGCACGTGATTGACGTTACAATTGTGAGAATACTTGGTAATTATCATCATGATAATGATGAAGTGACGTGATTTATATTCCAAAAATATTACCAACATTGTCATATTGGTAAATTAGAAATGCTAAATGACAGTAACATTTGCGACAAAATTGTCTTTTCTGTTAACAGTTTTACACTTGGTACATGTATGACACATCCACACACGTGTGACTTATACATACACATGTCACAAATGTAAATTAATGTTGACTATTAATTCCTAGCATTAAAAAACACCTACATTGCTAAATATAAGATGTAGTACGCATTGATGTGATTACAGGCATTCATGCATGGAGTGTTATGATCAGTCAATTTCATCCGTGATGAATGAGCTCCCGTAAGTAAACAAATAAGTACAGTTATCCCCTTGTCTCCAAACACCTCTATATTACATTAATGGAATTTATAAGGAAACATACATAAAATGTGATGAAATGGGAGTAATTATTTTGTAATACAATGCACATGAAAGCTCAAGAGTAGCTAAATGCATATACATGATACAGAAAGTACATATATGTAACATTTGTGTTTAAACCAATATGTTGGGTTTTGACTTCAAATAATTATAGGAAGATTGATGTAGGCACATCTTATGAGAGATGTCAGCAAATATACATACCATGATCAGTCATACTGGAGATATACCTATAATGCAAAGGAACAATATATAAATTGCAAACATTGACATGCCATCTTCAGTACCGTAAACAACACAGCAAAGTGTGTATTTGGTGTTAAATGTGCAACACCATGTATATTTAATCACATTCCAAATGTAAATCAGCCTGGTGTACACATCATATGGATGTACATGTTACACTGCACCAATAACATTGTATGTAAGCATACAAGAAGCATGAATGAGTATGGGCATAATATGTGTATTGTCTTAGCATAAGGAACAACACAATGCTAAAATATTAGTGCTTTGTTACCCCATTTGTATTCACATTCACACAACTAAAGTACAATTGAAGAGGGATTATATAACCTGTGCAACAATAACATACCAGTGCCACATCCCTTTGTGCACACAGCAGAGAAAAGAAAGGTGTGCAACCCATATTCATCTGTGTCCTACCAGAAGGGTATATAAAAAAACATTATTGTTAAGATAACATAATGTAAGTATAAAAGTAGAACTTGGAACATATATGTTTTTACTTACAATAAAAAAATGAATTGATGAGATTCTGGCGTGTCTGGCCACCACTGGCTGTTTGTTCATTTTCAGCAGCTACATGGGTGGGATGCTCGTCTACCAAAGGCTCAGCTAGGTCTGATTGTACATTGTGCCTGAGTGCAACATTGTGCAAAATGCAACAGGCAAGGATAATATCAGACACTTTTTGAGGCTTGTATAGAAGAGCCCCACCAGTTCTGTCCAGACACCTAAATCTGGTCTTGAGTAGGCCAAATGTCCTCTCTATAACAGATCTTGTAGATATATGGGCTGCATTGTACCTCTCCTCTGCTTCAGTTTGAGGGTTTAGCACCGGAGTCAAGAGCCACGGCCTAATTCCGTATCCTGAGTCACCTATAATGAATGGAGCACACATAAGCTGACATTAGTGATCAAATTCTACAATGCCAACATTCCTAAATAAAAATGTGTTTTGTGTTAGAACATGTAAATGTGTACTCACCCAGCAGCCAACCATGTTCAAAATGTCCCTCTTCGAACGCATGGAAGACTGAAGAGTTCCTCAGGATAGAGGAATCGTGACTGGAACCAGGGAATTTGGGTACCACATGCATTATCCTCATCGTCGCATCACATACCACCTGTACATTGAGTGAATGGTAGTGCTTACGATTGCGGTACACATGCTCACTCTGACTAGGTGCAATCAAAGCAACATGTGTGCAATCGATTGCACCCAGCACACATGGTATCCCTGCTATATTATAAAAGCCAGTCCTGACTTCCAGCCACTCTGTCGCCTCTGTAGGAAAATGAATATAATTCCTAGCGCGTCTATTGAGTGCATAGAGAAACTGGGTCAAGGCCCGCGAGAATGTAGATTGCGAGACCCCGCCCACTATGCCCACAGTTGTCTGGTATGACGCGGAAGCAAGATAATGTAATGAGCACAGCATTTTAACAAGCCCAGGGACTGCACGACCTCTGGCTGTGAAAAAATCTAAATCTCCCCTTATCTCCTGATAAAGAGATAAGATTGCTGCTGAACTCAAACGATAGCGACTTACAATCTCCTCCTCACTCATCCCATCTAACAGGGTTCTCTCCCTGTACAGACGCGGACGAGGCACAACTTGTCTCCTCTGTCTTCTCCTCTGATCTCCTGTCCCTCTACCTGTCCCTCGGCCTGTCCCTCTCCCTGTCCCTGTCGTATCCGCGTGACTGTCCCTGTCACTGTCCCTCGTCCCTCGGTGTGTCCCTCCCTTGCCCTATATGATTCTCTTGATCATCAAGCATGTCATAGAAAAGAATGTTCCTCCGTCTCCTAAACAATCTCAACATTTTGAAATGAGTAGCTGTGAATGAGCAGGTAATGGGCGTCCTTTAAATAGGTATGTGATGATGTCAGGTGACATAGTAAAATGCAAGGTGTTACATTAACATAATAAAGTACTTCTGTGGCAAGCTGTGTGCAGTTGTTGTTATAAGTATTTGTTGTGTGTATTCTGCAGGGAATGATGATATTTGCCAATGATGTGACGTGAAGCTTTGTACAAACATTGCTTGCAAATAAATAGTTGCATGTGCAATGCATGTAAAACTTCTGAACGCAACAGTCAGTCATGTAATTAGACAAAAAGGCTGAGATTGACGTGGGAAAAGTTTTGTGTAACATGTGTAATTAGCCATGTTATTGTGACATGTTGACAACAATGAATAGTCGTGTGCATATGCATGCATTTCTGTAAGGAGGATAGTTGCTATAGAATGAGTTTACAAGGTGTCCCAATGATCAATTACTGTACATGTGTGTATAAGTTAGGTTGAAGTGCTTGTAATGCAACGGTTACAATGTAAACATGCAATGTGATTGATCGTCCAATAAGTGACGTCATGAAAATAGGGAGGACCAAACGTAGATGTAAACATGAGAATTTAGATGTACATGTACGTTTAAAGATGCGTGAAACATTACAAGCATTGTGTAATGTAAAGGAACATGAATATACTGTGTATGTGTGACGTGTGACATGTGTAACATCATGTAAATAATTGTCGCTCAGTTCAATAAAATGTGTGATATGATGTGAGGTTCTCCTTTAAGAGTTGAGTATAGTATTTTCCCTTGCCACATCATCACATGATGAGTAATGTGACCCGCAAATGCTGAAAACATGTAAAAGTATAATGTTATGCAAATAATACACGTCAGCTGTGACACAATGCAGGGAATGCCCCCACACTGTAATGCAAATGACGTTTGTATTGTGAGCAATGAAACGTAAACAGTACTATACTGTTATACGTCCCCGCTCCATTGACTCCATTGATGTACAGAAGTTTTTTTTTTTCTTAGTGCCGTTCCGGCAGCCTTAGCGATCATTCTCACCTCCAAACTGCCAACTTTAGTTGGCGGGAGAAATTGGCCATAACATCTCAATTTTGTAGTGCCGATCAGCCCCGATAAGCTGATTTTTTGTTGTTGAATCCAGCCGATTTAAAAAAGTGGCGATCAGTGGCGAAAACAGGCTTATCGGCAGCCGACTGGCCATAACAAAATAATCGGCTCCGAAACCTGGCGAAATCAAGCACTTATCGGCGCTTACTGAATCTCAAACCCAATTTTGCCTATAAAATGGCGATAATTCCCTTATCAACGCTTACTGCATGAGGCCCTAAGTCTGGGTTTAACATCCTGTTTAGGTCCCCGGTTACTATCGTGTTTCCCTTTACTTCACTATGTAACTTCCGGAAAAAGAGGGAAAAGAACTCTGGTTCTAGTTCACACGGTGCGTATATTGAAGCTAACGTGAGTGGCTGGCCCTGTATGGACCCTACGAGGATTAGGAATCTTCCTTCTTTGTCTGACAGTTTCTTATCCACGTGGAACGTGATACTATTGTGTATTGCTATAGCTACTCCTCTCTTCTTCTCATTAGCTGACGCCATGTATACTGTTTTAAAGTCCTTATCTAAAAATTAAGGGAAACTGACCGTGGAGAAGTGGGTCTCCTGGAGAAAAATAATGTCTATGTTGTGTCTTTTGTAATCTTTAAGGGCCAACTTACTTTTAGCTGGGCTATTGAAGCCTTTGACATTGTGTGATATGCACCTGATTTCTCTACTCATCTTGACTTGTTCGTACACCCTTTCTACTGATGTGTTCTACGGATGCGATGACCTTCCCAGGTGGTGCTCTTTCCGCTTCTCCATCCTCTCTATCACCTGCCTCAATCTTCCGGGGTGGGGTGTGACGGGGTATGACACAAGAGGAAAAACCAAAAGGGAAAACATAACATGAATACATAAACATGCATAACAGCAACAACTTGTCGTCAGCTACAGGGCCTACCCACCCTGCAGCCAAGTCCAGCGCCCTTGGGGTGAGGTCTCTCGTGGTGGTGGTTCCTCTCCGCTGTATCTCTCCCTGCCCACGACCCCCATTTAGCCCCCAAAGGACTTTTACTGGGGTCTAGGGGAACCCTCCTCCCAAGACCCCGCCGGAGGCTCATGCCAATTCCGGAGTATGTGTCTCCCTCTCAACTCCGTCCCCGCTCTCTAACTGCACCCACAAAACTTGTTAAACTTAACTTTTGTCGCCTCAACTTTCATCTGCTATTTCTAGAGCAGCTTGCTAGCTCCTAATCCCTGGTACCATGCTGAAGCCATCCCTCAGCTCATCTTCTGTCTCTGCTAGTGTGCTGCATCTGCTCTCTGCCTCCCTCATCTCGCCTGCCATCTCCACTTTCCTCCGAGACCGTCATTGTTTTAGACTTAGCTATCTCGCTGACCTTTAGGCTAACTTGCTCTTTTCACTCTTCCCTCGCTGTTCTATCTCCTTTGCTCCTTTCCTGTTCTATCTGGCCTCCTCGCCTCATCCCCACCTTCTCATTCGTATCCCTCTCTGTCCTCTCTACCTCCACTTCTCCTCTTCTCTCCCTATTCTCCTCCCCTCTATTAAAGTTTTCTTTCGATTTGCGCAACTTTCTACCTAACTGCTATATACAGTATTCCTCCCACAGCTCCCTATATTCCTGGGCTTACTCCTATTTAACCGGTGCCTTCCCCCCTCCCTATTCCCATCGCTTGCCTCTTTTCTCCCTCTGCTTTCCTCCAGCGCCCCTCTGTTTTTTTAAAGAAAAGGGAGGCCTCCCGCTGGGCCGTCTGTTTTTTTTGTTGTTTGGTAGATGGGATGGTTACTGTTATTGTACAGCAAGGCTTTATTTATGAGCTGAGTTTGTTTGGGTGATGTATATTTTTAATTTGAGTTAAGCCCCCTCATGCTGAGGTATCTTGCTCAATCGCACATTGTTTACATTTTTTTAATTTTTTAATTTTTTTGTTGCTTTCGTCTGACAGTTTCTTATCCACGTGGAACGTGATGCTATTGTGTATTGCTATAGCTACTCCTCTCTTCTTCTCATTAGCTGATGCCATGTATACTGTTTTAAAGTCCTTATCTAAAAATTTAGGGAAACTGACCGTGGAGAAGTGGATCTCCTGGAGAAAAATAATTGTCTATGTTGTGTCTTTTGTAATCTTTAAGGGCCAACTTACGTTTAACTGGGCTATTGAAGCCTTTGACATTGTGTGATATGCACCTGATTTTTCCACTCATCTTGATTTGTTCGTACACCCTTTCTACTGATGTGTTCTACGGATGCGATGACCTTTCCAGGTGGTGCTCTTTCCGCTTCTCCATCCTCTCTATCACCTGCCTCAATCTTCCGGGGTAGGTTGTGGCTTTTGATTCCCCAATGTCTCTAATCTTTTTCCTCTCTCCAGGGGAGCCCAATCAGAAATGTAAGATAAATATTGAGGTTAAGATGTAGTTGGAGGGGGGAGAGATCACTGATGGCACTTTCTCTCACCTCAATGCAGTTCAGTCCTGCAGTTGTTCAGTCCTCTGGGGCAGATTCCTGGTGCCAGCTCCTCTTCTGTCTGCGCACCCCTTCTCCTAGATCCTGACAGCACGTCAGGGGGTCTGCTGGGGCACTCAGAGGCTGGGCAGCTGTCCTGGAGTTTGTGCTCTCCTCCTCTATTGCAGCCAATGGGAAGCTCTCCTACAACTGGTTCAGGAAGCTTAAGATGGCCGGCACCCTCCCTACAGCAGGGCCTTTTGCATGCACGTCAGAGCACCCCCCCTCCCCGATCGATGGCCCGTCCTCCCCCGGGTGGATCTCCTTCCTCCTCTGGAGCTCACGGTGACCCCAGGCCACAGAGGGGCATCCGCTCCCGTTTCACCCCATGGCTATCGGGTGTACACAGCGCCTCACACACTGGTCGGCGCCATCTCACGACTCCGGCTCAGCCCAGGTGCATGATGTGGGTGAAAGATTGGGCGGATGGCTACCCCCTCGCCTTCTGTGGTGATAAACTGCCCCTCGGTGTGTGCTTACACTACCGACACACTTTATTAAAGTGTGGCCGGTACCGCAAGCCGGGAGATTTCCCGGCTTGCTAGTGGCCGCCCCTCGGCGTGCCGCGCGTCATAGACGCGTGGTCACGCATCTTCGGGAGCGTGCGCCCCCTGCACGCGCGTCCAGGGGCTCCCCGAGGGAGCCCTGGTGTCCCGCGATCGCGGGACAGCGGCAGGGGGTTCCGGGGGAGCCGGCGGACCCGGCAGCGGTAGGGAGAGCGCCCCGATCGGAGGGCGCTCTTCCGCTGCTTCGGCGCGCGCCCGTCACTCTCGGGCGCGCGCCAGGCTACTGCTGTGGCCAAGAACGGGCAAATGCTCGAATAAACTTGGCCGCAGCAGTAGTCGCTGGGCTCCCCTTACCTTGCTCCGGTTGAATAGGTGATCTTTCAAAAAATCAGGGGAGCTTGTCCCATAAAAATAAAAAGAACATTACATAGTGCAATAATGTTTTAAATCAGTGATGTGTGCAGAAAAGGCTCAAAAATGACTACTCACATTGAAGTAATCAAAATCGGGCAGTCATCCAACTTAAGGGGTGGATGCACCCTGCGTATATGCAGCAGCCACCAGCCCCCAAGCTCCAAGGAAAAAAGAAGAGACCATATAGTGCAGATGGTATTATATTAAAACAGGGAATACAAAAATGAAGGCTTACACTTCATATGGTCGAAGTAGCCAGTAGTAAATTTAATATTTAATACCCAGTCTAGCAGCGAATAGATACTCCTGACAAAGCCGTAACAAGTAACGGTGAAACACGTAGAGTGTTTCAGCCCACACCAGTGAGGAAGAACACCCACTGGAAGAACATCCACTCCTACCATCAGATCCGATGGTTCCCACTGCACCGGAAGTGACGTGACGGGAGCCCCGGCGTGGACGAGAGTGTTTCCGGTTGAGCAGAGGAGAGCGAGGAACTCAGAGGATCGTGACCAACTGAGCCCCCGTTATCCGCATTTCTATACTGCCTACTTCGACCATATGAAGTGTAAGCCTTCATTTTTGTATTCGCTGTTTTAATATAATACCATCTGCACTATATGGTCTCTTCTTTTTTCCTTGGACGTTGGGGGCTGGTGGCTGCTGCATATACACAGGGTGCATCCACCCCTTAAGTTGGATGACTGCCCGATTTTGATTACTTCAATGTGAGTAGTCATTTTTGAGCCTTTTTTGCACAAATCACTGATTTAAAACATTATTGCACTACAGTAGCGGCAGCTTTTATTTGAAGTAATGCCGGCGGCATGCCGGAATCTACTCCGGCTGCCGCCAGTCAAGACCGCGCCCCGAACCCGGCTCCTGCTCTGCACTCTGCTTCCCCGCACCCCCACTTACCTCACTTTAAACTCCAGGGGTGTCGGGGAAGCCGGGGAAGCCAGGGAAGCCGGGGAAGCCGGGCGCGCACGTGACTGTGACGTCACAGTGCGCCGCAACGCGCCGCGTCTCCACGCTTCCCGCACGCATCCTGCCGTTCAGGAAGTGTTCAAATAAAAGCTGCCGCTACTGTATGTAATGTTCTTTTTATTTTTATGGCTACGAGACAAGCTCCCCTTATTTTTTGGAAGATCACCTGATGCAAGACGAGTGGAACAGTCTTTTTCAAGGGTTGCAGTCTGTTTCTAAGTCTTTTATTCACTATTTGGTTATTTAGATACTATATTGTTATTTAAGCACGAATATTACTATTACTGTTTATTATTCACATATGAGTGGTTATATTGTGTATTTTACATTTAGGGTGTGTTAGAGCACTATTGTCACTTTTTTCATTCCAGTTGAATAGGCACAGGAAACAAACTTAATTCAGCCTCACGTTCCCAGCGGCCACCTTGGGATTCCTGGAGAGCAAAGGAGGACTCGCGGGTGATCCAACTGCTCCCGAATCTGAGGTTGGTTATAGTTAGGGTTGCCCAAAGCTCTCTGCGTCTGTACCCTGGACCTTTTGTACAACGTTTTGGAGGTTTTTTTCTGTTTTTTGTTGGTTTATATCGGGTCTGTCGCTCTGTGTGTGTGGAGCAAAGCAGACCTGCGGCCAACCCGTTTAGCCTCCTGGCCATGCCCCCCCCCCCCAAGTCAATCAATTGGGCGTCATTCATATGCATACCGTGGACATTTTTCTAGGACTCCCTTGGCTCTAGCAACACAACCCTCAGATCGACTGGACAGAGGCGAAACCGTTTCAATGGAGTTCTGACTGCTCCCAGAATTGATTGTCACCATCCAAAGCCCTATGCGGGGTCTCCGTACCTGGTCAGATAACCTCTCTTCCACCTAAAATGTATTCCGAATTTCAGGATGTCTTCAACATGGCTCAATCTGAGGAGTTGCCACCCCACTGGTCTTTCGATTGTCCTTTCGACCTTCTTCCCGGCTCTGTGCCCCTGCGAGGATGCTCCTACCCACTATCTCCTCCTGAGACCAAAGCCATGAAGGAATATATCCAGGCGAATCTACAGAGAGGTTTTTTTTTTTAAGTCCTCCTCTTCGGCAGGTGCAGGTTATTTCTTTGTTAAGAAGAAGGACATATCTCTCAGACTATGTATTGACTATCGGGGGCTTAATAAAATTGCAATAAAAAAACAGTATTCGTTACCCCTTATTACCAAACTTTTTGACAGGCTACAGGGTTCCACCATTTTTACCAAATTGGATTTACGGGAAGTTTACAATCTGGTAAGAATCCGACAAGGGAATGAGTGGAAGACGGCCTTTAATACATTTGGACTGTGTAACGCTCCTGCAGTATTCCAGGATTTTGTCAACAAAATTTTTAGGGATCCTCTTACCAATTTCGTAATTGTATATTTTGATGACATACTTATCTTCTCCAAAATCGTCCGTGATCATCCTGGCCATGTCAAACAGGTTCTCCAATTTCTCCGATAGAATCACCTCATCGCAAAATTGGAGAAATGTCTGTTTCACCAGACCACGACATCCTTCCTAGGCTACATCATCTCCGACACCGGTCTAGCAATGGGTCCAGCCAAAGTTAAAGCGGTATTGGATTGGCCTCAGCCCACAACCCTGAAAGCCGTACAACGGTTCCTGGGATTCACAACAATTATCATAGGTTCATTCAGAACTTCTCTTCCATAGTGGCGCCTATTACGGCAATGACGCAGAAGGGAGCTGACACGGCACTGTGGCCTAAGGTGGACATCCATGCTTTCGAGACGTTGAAAAATGCCTTTGTCACAGCTCTGAAGATTGTGCACCCTGCTCTAGGATTACCCTTTACCCTTGAGGTAGATGCTTCTGATGTCGGAGCTGGAGCTGTCTTGTCCCAAAGGAAGTCGTCGTAAGCCAAATTGCACCCTTGTGCCTTCTTCTCCAAAAAATTCTCATCTGCTGAACATAACTACGACATAGGCAATCGTGAACTATTGGCCATTAAGATGGCTTGGGAAGAATGGTGACATTTACTCGAGGGCATCGAAAATCCAGTTACTATTCTCACAGATCACAAGAATCTCCTCAAATATTGAAGGTGCTCGCCGCATGGGATCACGAAAAGCACGGGGGTCCCTTTTCTTCTCCCGCTTTAATATCATAATCTCTTAAATACATGGCTCCAAAAATGTGAAGGCAGATGCACTCTCTCGTTAATTTCTAGTAGAACACAAGGTCAAAGATCGAGAGGAAACCATACTCCCTCCATCATGTATAATCTACGCCAATACTTTTGACTCGTTGGAAGACATCGCGTAGGGTCAGTCCGAGGTTCCGGAGGGCCTCCAAGTTCTAGAGGGATGTCTCTTTACCGCACCTGCATATCATAGAAAGATACTAGAATGGGGTCACTCTTCTTAAAGTTACGGACACCCGGGCACCAAGAGAACCATAAATCTTTTGATGGCCAGGCAAGTGTAAACAAATTAAAGGATTTGTCTCCACATATCCCACCTGTGCCCAGAACAAAACGCCCCATAACAGGCCTCCTGGTTTGCTTCAACCGCTCCCTATCCCAGATCGCCAAAGGACTCACCACTCCATGGATTTCATCATGGAACTACCGGTGTCCAAATGTAGGAACACCATTCTGGAGGTAGTCGATCGATTATCGAAACAGGCCCACTTCATACCTTTCAAAGGTCTACCTAATTCCCTTAAACTATCCGAAGTCATTATTAAGGAGGTGTTTTGCCTTCATGGTGTTCCCCAGGTCATTGTGTCTGATCGAGGCTCCCATAGTATCTCAAAGTTTTGGCGGGCCTTCTGCAAGCAACTAGGGATTATTTTACACTTTTCTTCTGGCTGTCATTCTCAGACTAATGGTCAGATGGAGTAAACTAATCAATCACTGGAACAGTTCATCCGTTGCTTCATCTCTGATACCCAGGATAATTGGACGGATCTTTTACCCTGGGCCGAGTTCTCTCATAATAATCTTCGCAACGAGTCAACCCAAGACTCACCATTCTTTACCAACTTCGGCTTTCATCCCTCAGCTCTTTCTACTGCAGGACCCAGGTCCAGGGTACCAGCAGCAGATAACCGGATTCTGCATCTCCAAAAGTCCTGGGCTAAGATTCAGGAGAATCTCCGTAAGGCAGTCTCTATGCAGAAAAAAACAGGCTGACCAATTTCGTCGCGAAACACCTATGTACAACCCAGGACAAAAGGTATGGTTGTCCACAAAAAAAATCTGATTGAAGGTTCCCACAGCTAAATTGGCACTGAGGTACATGGCCCTTTTCCCATTATCGAGAAAGTCAATCCAGTGGTCTACCGGCTGTGGTTGCAAGCTTCTATGAAGATTCCATCTGTGTGTGATGGTGCTCATCTTGAATCAGGAGGCGGACCCGCAGGGCTGAGGTAGGAATGCAGAATAACCTACCAGAGCCCGATGAAAGAGTCCTGTAAGAGTATTCGTAGTCAGTAAGAAGGCATGGGTCAGGGCTGCCGGCAGTAGTGCAGAGTACAGGCAACAGTACAAAAGGTCAGGGCAGGCGGCAGATGCGCAGAGTCCAGGCAACAGGCAAAGGTAAGGGCAGGCACAAGGCAGCGAGGTCGGGGTCACAGTCAGGGGTCAGCAACAGGGATTCCAAATAGGCAAAAGGGTAAGCGTGACAGCGAAGATCAAATGAAGCTGCAGCAAACAGGACTTTGCTCAGTGGCACCCACCAGTAACTGCAGCCTTATAAAGCAGACTGCCAGTACCCAAGATGGACACAGTGAGCAGAAAGGGCAGGAGAGACAGAAAACCTAAAATAGTCCTATGCATGCTGTCCAGGTAATAACTTTTAAATACTTCTAATTGTAAAATTATTATTCTCTTGATCCTTGACGGAGAAATGTTGTCTGTCCCAAAAATGTCCCGAGAAAGACCACATTTTTCCATGTGTTCTCAGAAATATTGTTGCAATAAACAGACTTACTGCACCGACACACTTTATTCGAGCAAATACCCAGTATGTACCTGGCAGATACCTGGAATGCGCCGCTCCTCACCTCTGACAAGCCCCGTTGCGTTTGCCTTCCCAGCCTGGGTTCATGCCTGGCTGACGGGCGGCTGATCTGTTAAATAATAATGATTAGGATTTAATAGGCTGCAATGCTTCGCGTGTCTACCAGATGGCATAAATTCATGAATTGTAATGCAGTATATATATATATACTGTGCAGTATTGCAGCCAGCGGGAATAAAATGCTTCAATCCCTGCTTGGAAAATACCTCAATGCACTCGGGCAGAAAACAGTCACAAACCTCAATACACCCGGGTATACCCGAATTCGTGGGACTAGCCGAGCTCGAATAAAGTGTGTCGCCAGTGTATTAAAATGCTCAGAGGATCGTGACCAGCTGAGCCCCCGTTATCCGCATTTCTATACTGCCTACTTCGACCATATGAAGTGTAAGCCTTCATTTTTGTATTCCCTGTTTTAATATAATACCATCTGCACTATATGGTCTCTTCTTTTTTCCTTGGACGTTGGGGGCTGGTGGCTCAGGGTGCATCCACCCCTTAAGTTGGATGACTGCCCGATTTTGATTACTTCAATGTGAGTAGTCATTTTTGAGCCTTTTTTGCACAAATCACTGATTTAAAACATTATTGCACTACAGTAGCGGCAGCTTTTATTTGAAGTAATGCCGGCGGCATGCCGGAATCTACTCCGGCTGCCGCCAGTCAAGACCGCGCCCCGAACCCAGCTCCTGCTCTGCCCCTCTGCTTCCCCGCACCCCCACTTACCTCACTTTAAACTCCAGGGGTGTCGGGGAAGCCGGGGAAGCCAGGGAAGCCGGGGAAGCCGGGCGCGCACGTGACTGTGACGTCACAGTGCGCCGCAACGCGCCGCGTCTCCACGCTTCCCGCACGCATCCTGCCATGCGGGAAGTGTTCAAATAAAAGCTGCCACTACTGTATGTAATGTTCTTTTTATTTTTATGGCTACGAGACAAGCTCCACTTATTTTTTGGAAGATCACCTGATGCAAGACGAGTGGAACAGTCTTTTTCAAGGGTTGCAGTCTGTTTCTAAGTCTTTTATTCACTATTTGGTTATTTAGATACTATATTGTTATTTAAGCACGAATATTACAGCAGCGGCAGCTCTTATTCGAGCAAATGCCGCTGGCTGAATGAGGCTGGGAAGCGGGTAGCCGCGGCGCGTGGCGGCGCACTGTGACGTCACGGTCACAAGCGCGCCCGGCTTCCCCGTCTTCCCCGGCTTCCCCAGGCTTCCCCGACACCCCTGGAGTTCAAATCTAAGTAAGCGGGGGTGCGGGGAAGCAGAGGGGCAGAGTAGAAGCCGGGTTCGGGGTGTCTTTGGGGGGGTAATTGCGCGCGATGTGGAGGGGGGGTGCGTGGGGGAAACGCGGCGGCGCGCGTTTCTGACTGGCGGCAGCTGGGGTAGATCCCGGCATGCTGCCGGCATTTACTCGAATAAAAGATGTCGCTACTGTACTATTACTGTTTATTATTCACATATGAGTGGTTATATTGTGTATTTTACATTTAGGGTGTGTTAGAGCGCTATTGTCACTTTTTTCATTCCGGTTGAATAGGCACAGGAAACAAACTTAATTCAGCCTCAAGTTCCCAGCGGCCACCTTGGGATTCCTGGAGAGCAAAGGAGGACTCGCGGGTGATCCAACTGCTCCCGAATCTGAGGTTGGTTATAGTTAGGGTTGCCCAAAGCTCTCTGCGTCTGTACCCTGGACCTTTTGTACAACGTTTTGGAGGTTTTTTTCTGTTTTTTGTTGTTTTATATCGGGTCTGTCGCTCTGTGTCTGTGGAGCAAAGCAGACCTGCGGCCAACCCGTTTAGCCTCCTGGCCATGCCCCCCCCCCCCCAAGTCAATCAATTGGGCGTCATTCATATGCATACCGTGGACATTTTTCTAGGACTCCCTTGGCTCTAGCAACACAACCCTCAGATCGACTGGACAGAGGCGAAATCGTTTCAATGGAGTTCTGACTGCTCCCAGAATTGATTGTCACCATCCAAAGCCCTATGCGGGGTCTCCGTACCTGGTCAGATAACCTCTCTTCCACCTAAAATGTATTCCGAATTTCAGGATGTCTTCAACATGGCTCAATCTGAGGAGTTGCCACCCCACTGGTCTTTCGATTGTCCTTTCGACCTTCTTCCCGGCTCTGTGCCCCTGCGAGGATGCTCCTACCCACTATCTCCTCCTGAGACCAAAGCCATGAAGGAATATATCCAGGCGAATCTACAGAGAGGATTTTTTTTTTGAAGTCCTCCTCTTCGGCAGGTGCACGTTATTTCTTTGTTAAGAAGAAGGACATATCTCTCAGACCATGTATTGACTATCGGGGGCTTAATAAAATTGCAATAAAAAAACAGTATTCGTTACCCCTTATTACCAAACTTTTTGACAGGCTACAGGGTTCCACCATTTTTACCAAATTGGATTTACGGGAAGTTTACAATCTGGTAAGAATCCGACAAGGGAATGAGTGGAAGACGGCCTTTAATACATTTGGACTGTGTAACGCTCCTGCAGTATTCCAGGATTTTGTCAACAAAATTTTTAGGGATCCTCTTACCAATTTCGTAATTGTATATTTTGATGACATACTTATCTTCTCCAAAATCGTCCGTGATCATCCTGGCCATGTCAAACAGGTTCTCCAATTTCTCCGATAGAATCACCTCATCGCAAAATTGGAGAAATGTCTGTTTCACCAGACCACGACATCCTTCCTAGGCTACATCATCTCCGACACCGGTCTAGCAATGGGTCCAGCCAAAGTTAAAGCGGTATTGGATTGGCCTCAGCCCACAACCCTGAAAGCCGTACAACGGTTCCTGGGATTCACAACAATTATCATAGGTTCATTCAGAACTTCTCTTCCATAGTGGCGCCTATTACGGCAATGACGCAGAAGGGAGCTGACACGGCACTGTGGCCTAAGGTGGCCATCCATGCTTTCGAGACGTTGAAAAATGCCTTTGTCACAGCTCTGAAGATTGTGCACCCTGCTCTAGGATTACCCTTTACCCTTGAGGTAGATGCTTCTGATGTCGGAGCTGGAGCTGTCTTGTCCCAAAGGAAGTCGTCGTAAGCCAAATTGCACCCTTGTGCCTTCTTCTCCAAAAAATTCTCATCTGCTGAACATAACTACGACATAGGCAATCGTGAACTATTGGCCATTAAGATGGCTTGGGAAGAATGGTGACATTTACTCGAGGGCATCGAAAATCCAGTTACTATTCTCACAGATCACAAGAATCTCCTCAAATATTGAAGGTGCTCGCCGCATGGGATCACGAAAAGCACGGGGGTCCCTTTTCTTCTCCCGCTTTAATATCATAATCTCTTAAATACATGGCTCCAAAAATGTGAAGGCAGATGCACTCTCTCGTTAATTTCTAGTAGAACACAAGGTCAAAGATCGAGAGGAAACCATACTCCCTCCATCATGTATAATCTACGCCAATACTTTTGACTCGTTGGAAGACATCGCGTAGGGTCAGTCCGAGGTTCCGGAGGGCCTCCAAGTTCTAGAGGGATGTCTCTTTACCGCACCTGCATATCATAGAAAGATACTAGAATGGGGTCACTCTTCTTAAAGTTACGGACACCCGGGCACCAAGAGAACCATAAATCTTTTGATGGCCAGGCAAGTGTAAACAAATTAAAGGATTTGTCTCCACATATCCCACCTGTGCCCAGAACAAAACGCCCCATAACAGGCCTCCTGGTTTGCTTCAACTGCTCCCTATCCCAGATCGCCAAAGGACTCACCACTCCATGGATTTCATCATGGAACTACCGGTGTCCAAATGTAGGAACACCATTCTGGAGGTAGTCGATCGATTATCGAAACAGGCCCACTTCATACCTTTCAAAGGTCTACCTAATTCCCTTAAACTATCCGAAGTCATTATTAAGGAGGTGTTTTGCCTTCATGGTGTTCCCCAGGTCATTGTGTCTGATCGAGGCTCCCATAGTATCTCAAAGTTTTGGCGGGCCTTCTGCAAGCAACTAGGGATTATTTTACACTTTTCTTCTGGCTGTCATTCTCAGACTAATGGTCAGATTGATTAGTTTACTCCATCACTGGAACAGTTCATCCGTTGCTTCATCTCTGATACCCAGGATAATTGGACGGATCTTTTACCCTGGGCCGAGTTCTCTCATAATAATCTTCGCAACGAGTCAACCCAAGACTCACCATTCTTTACCAACTTCGGCTTTCATCCCTCAGCTCTTTCTACTGCAGGACCCAGGTCCAGGGTACCAGCAGCAGATAACCGGATTCTGCATCTCCAAAAGTCCTGGGCTAAGATTCAGGAGAATCTCCGTAAGGCAGTCTCTATGCAGAAAAAAACAGGCTGACCAATTTCGTTGCGAAACACCTATGTACAACCCAGGACAAAAGGTATGGTTTTTCACAAAAAAAATCTGATTGAAGGTTCCCACAGCTAAATTGGCACTGAGGTACATGGCCCTTTTCCCATTATCGAGAAAGTCAATCCAGTGGTCTACCGGCTGTGGTTGCAAGCTTCTATGAAGATTCCATCTGTGTGTGATGGTGCTCATCTTGAATCAGGAGGCGGACCCGCAGGGCTGAGGTAGGAATGCAGAATAACCTACCAGAGCCCGATGAAAGAGTCCTGTAAGAGTATTCGTAGTCAGTAAGAAGGCATGGGTCAGGGCTGCCGGCAGTAGTGCAGAGTACAGGCAACAGTACAAAAGGTCAGGGCAGGCGGCAGATGCACAGAGTCCAGGCAACAGGCAAAGGTAAGGGCAGGCAGAAGGCAGCGAGGTCGGGGTCACAGTCAGGGGTCAGCAACAGGGATTCCAAATAGGCAAAAGGGTAAGCGTGACAGCGAAGATCAAATGAAGCTGCAGCAAACAGGACTTTGCTCAGTGGCACCCACCAGTAACTGCAGCCTTATAAAGCAGACTGCCAGTACCCAAAATGGACACAGTGAGCAGAAAGGGCAGGAGAGACAGAAAACCTAAAATAGTCCTATGCATGCTGCCAGGTAATAACTTTTAAATACTTCTAATTGTAAAATTATTATTCTCTTGATCCCTGACGGAGAAATGTTGTCTGTCCCAAAAATGTCCCGAGAAAGACCACATTTTCCATGTGTTCTCAGAAATTTTGTTGCAATAAACAGACTTATTAAAATGCTAACAATGTGTTTTCATCCTAAGTAATGATAACATCAACAAATTTCAGAGCTAGTGGGGCAGCTAAAGCTGCAGAATGGATAGACTGATTCATTCTCACAGCGGTTTTAGCTGAGCTAATTAGAAGCTGAATAGGTGTTAAAGTTCAGCCTGACTGATTCATTGTTCTTTTAAAAATTCTACCTGTCTAATTTTCACTTCTTGAAAGCTAAATCAAATATAGTAGCATGCTGTTACAATTATAAGCTTGTTTTTGTACTGTAAAATATTATTTGGGATTCTTGATTGGATCTTCAAGCCTGTTGTAACCTTAACATTCACATTTTTTGTGTATCATCCCAACATTTAACTGTTTATCTACATTTTAAATAAGTTAGTCTATTATTTTGCGTCACTAAACTTACAGAATATATGAAAGTATGCATTTTTAGTTTATAAATCCTCCAGTTTCCAGCATTTCAGGTTTCACATGCCTTAGTGTGTGATGGGATATATGCTAGCTCATACCACCAGATCCCAGAGCCATGCTACAGCTGGGGGAAATCATCAAGATTTATCACTGGTGCGACTTTTCCCTTGTTGGTGGTCTATTTACCAAGTAACTTTACCTATAACATTGACCTGAAACTTTATGTATTTGCAGCATAAAACAATGCCATTTATTATCGTTGATTTATGGTGAACATACTGCAATTTGATTATGTTCTTTTAGACTCTGCATGTCCATTATGTACTTTTTGGGGAGTCGTTTTGTAGTATAATAGGTAGGTTTTGAAAAGTAGTTACATTCTGTGCAAGAGCAGATGGATCTACTGTAAATTATATTTGACTTGATTTATGAAATCATTTGTCAGTATGTAAGAAAACTTTTCTTAATCTTTGAATGTCACTTCCATAGTGGTATATGTCTAGTTCTGCTTGTAGAAATGTCGAAGACAATGTTCCTTAATTAGCATAAGTACATACTGTACAGTATGTGTGTAGAAACACATGTATCAACAAACGCTTTCTGCCAATGCGCTCTAATGCTGACTGTGTTCAGAAGCCAATTTATGAGGTGGGTAAAAATTTAATGATACATTTGGCGCATTCACTTTTAATTATGTACATCAGTTATTAATGTTGCGGTAACAAAATCAAATGCTATTGGAATTCTTAGTACTGTAAATAAATCCCTTTTGTTGCAAGCAGCACTGGTCTGGTGAGGGATCGTAACAGAATGGATATGCTACTCTGGGAAACAGGATCATGCTATCTCTCAACTTTTTAGTAAAAAAAAGTACATGAAAATAACTTTTTACAAAGGTTCCCCAATGTAATAACTATAGAGAGATCATTATAGTTGTTAGCAAAATATAAGTCATACCTTTTTTCCTTTCTTTATTTTAGAACAGAAAATATATGTTGCTTAAGAATTATCTCATCCTGAAGCACAGCACATGCATGCAACCTGACATGTTTCAAAATGATATCATTTAAAAAAAAAAAAAATTAGGCCTTGAATAAATAATGAGAAATTATGATGCTCAATCACTGTTCCTTTCTAAATAAATTCAAACAAATACAGCCTTTCAGTTGTTAACTGAGTTGATTTGGAAAAAAAAAAGAACCCAGGGAATAAATGAACATGGTTGCCGTGCTCATAACTTCACTTACCTGTGAAGATTTCAACCCCAACTGTCTCTTACATGGTTCTCTCTATTCAATGATCCTTCCTCTATGACTTATCAATTAATATCCCACATCTTTATTTCGCATAGCTGAGTGTCTCAAAGTTGGAAGGTAAAGTCTTTCTCTAATATATGGGATGGATGGAAGCTAATTTACAGTCAATCTAAATTATGAAATTTGTTTTCAGCAATATAGGGCAGGTCATATTGAATCTATTGAACTCTTATAAATAGTTTATTTTTAAGAGCAGAAGTTCAAAAATGTAAAATATGTATCACTATGCACCAAACGAAGGAGAATTGACCCCCAAAACATTATGCATTCTGCTAATTAAAAGAAGGCACCCTTTCACACATTCGTTAGTAGAAAATGAGTGCAACCCATCAACTTTGACTTGCAATATTTATCATGATGTTGAAAGCATCTCTACGCAAGATCTTGTTGGCACCAACCTAGAATTGCTACATGAGTAAGATAATACAGAATCTTTACAGTCACCCTCAATAATATTTGGGGAGCAATATATGTCAAGAAACGATATATGTAGGTCAAGAAAAGTTAATGTCCTTCCTATAAGGACCCTGTGGGAAAAGAAGATTCTGAAGATCAATCCACCACCAACTTCAAAACTGCTCAAGAACAACAGGATATGTCTTTACAACAACCACCATTGCTGCTGGCTTAACAACCTGACAAATGTACAGTATATTAAATAAATTACTTAAACCTAGGGTATGTAGAAATGTAGTAAGACTTACAGGGGATCATGCACTAAGCTCCGTTAAGTCACTTTTAGAGCGCAAAGTGCTCTTAGAACGTGATGTTGCGCTGAACACGATGTACTAAGCAACGCAAACAGGCACTTTGCACTTTAAAAACAAAGATGGCTGAAGCAAAGCCTCTATCACATGGTCTTCATGAGCCAATCAGAGTTGGGATGGATTTCCCATGCTCTGATTGGCAAACGTACCATGTGTCGCTGGCCATCTTTGTTTTAATGACATCATCTTAAAGGCAATTGAAACTCAGCCATTCTGATTGGCTGGCGTCATTGCCTTTAAATGATGTCATCACTTTTTACATTTTTTTCTAAAATCACATGTTTTTCAGGGCCCAATCAGGACCGTGGGAAACATTTTACTAAAATGTGACGTCTTAGGCCTATAAAAGCCTATGTCGCCTCATTTTGAAGCCAGACGCCGAGGAGGGAACACCTCCCCGCTTAAGAAGAAAAGAAGGGCGTGGCAGAAGAAGATGGAAGAAGATGGAAGAAGATAGAGAAGACCCCAAAGAAGAAAAGAAGACCCCAAGACTGACGGGAAGGATTACAAATAGAAGAAAGAAGACACCGTTATGGATTGTAAGGGTTTATTATTTTATGGTTACCTGTGTATTGGGTCTAGTGCTTCCGGGTCGCCTGGATTTCGGTGAGTGGGCATCTAATGGTAAGTAAACAAAAGAAAATTGTAATATTTTTACTTTTACAGGTTTTCTTTATTTTTGATTCATGTCTTTTATTTTTTTCAGACCCATTTAATGCCCGTGAATGTATCCATGTACCTATGTATATACATACATTGACGGACACTGAATGGGTGTATTCTATGTGATTTTTGGATGTCAATGCATTGTTTTTATGCTCTATTATTGACCCTTTATGTTATGTATATATATCTATATCGATAGACATACAGGGATAATAATTGATTGTTTTGCTAATGTTTATGTTCTTTTCATGTATGGCTAATCTATGTATCAGCTTTATTTAGACATTGGTGTGAATAATGTAATTTCTATTTAGTTACAGGTTATTTTAAATGGCTTCTTTCTGGTAGTTAGATTAGAATGATGGTGTTACTTTCAATTAAAATTATTTTGGCAATGGTTTGGCTTTAGGAATTGAATAGGGAATTGTATAATTGATTTGTATTGTATTGTAATTGGTTTAGGAAATGGATTAATTGATTGATGGTAAATGTATTGATGTTGCTTAGTTTCTATTTGATTTTCATGATGGCATTGGTGGTTAGGGACATTGTTCATAGTGTATTTTATTGTTACATATAATTTGCATAGTGTTACATTATGCACAGATTAATTGCATCATGTATACAAATGCAATTGTGTGACATTTCATATACATTTGTGTAGCTGCTGGTTTGTTGGTTTATATTTACAATTACTGCTGGATTTATTGTAACATGCAATGTGGTGATTTTAAGATTAAGAATTCATGTTTTGATTTATGCATTTTTTATGTGTTTCATAATGGGCAAATAATCTATTATCCATATCTGGATAATAGTTATTTTGCACATTATTGTACTGTATGTGTTGGGGGGGGGGAGGGGATTGATGTATTTAATATATAGGTCAGGTTTATTTTTTTTACATACAGGGTTGGTTCCTTTTGGTCTGCGAGAGATCTCTGGAGACCACCTGCGGTATCCTCGGGTTTCTCATGGGTACCTGGCTGCCGGGTCCACGAGGAACACCTGCGGGGAAGAACCGATGGCCCCACATTTGTGGGGGCACTGCAGACCTGTAGGGACCACCCGTGGGTCCCCAGACCCCCATGGGAACCACCTGAGGCCCCTCAGACACCTGTGGGTCTGACCCGGGGCCCACCAGACTTCCGCGGGCCTACCGTGGAGACCCCATTGTGCCCCATGGTGACCCGCAGAGACCACCTGGTGGACCATGGTGCCTGGTGGGAACCACCAACAGGCCTCCAGACCCTGTGTGAAACATGATGCTGGGCACCTGTAGGTCTGTGAGGTGACCCGTCAGGCCCACCGTGGACTCCCGTTGGCCTGCGGTATTAACCCTGTATGTAAAATAATAAATCATGTATTTATGGGGGGGGCACAGGGGGTGGGTTATGTATTTAATAAATATAATGATGTTTATTGTGGGGCAGTGTATTGTTTTTATTGTGGGTACTGGGGGTGGGAGAAGGGGGTATTGGCCCCAAGGGTATGTGGGAAGGCCTCCCAGCTGGGTAGTGGGTGAGGGTGGTTAGGCCACATGGGGTGGGGGGTAGTGGGGGAGAGTATGGAGGCCTCCCGAGTGGTGGGTGTGGGTGGGTTAACCCCTTAATGACTGTAGCGGTAATAACCGCTAAGGTGATTAAGGGGTTAGGGGACATTACATTGGCTGTTTTTATTCTTGTGTATGTTTTGCAGCACCGGAGGGACATGGGCAGGATGAAGATGAGGATGAAGACGGCCTTCATCGTGGGTGCCTGTAAAAGGTAAGTGTACACTGGCGACACACTTTATTCGAGCTCGGCTAGTCCCACAAATTCGGGTATACCCGGGTGTATTGAGGTTTGTGACTGTTTTCTGCCCGAGTGCATTGAGGTATTTTCCAAGCAGGGATTGAAGCATTTTATTCCCGCTGGCTGCAATACTGCACAGTATATATATATATACTGCATTACAATTCATGAATTTATGCCATCTGGTAGACACGCGAAGCATTGCAGCCTATTAAATCCTAATCATTATCATTTAACAGATCAGCCGCCCATCAGCCAGGCATGAACCCAGGCTGGGAAGGCAAACGCAACGGGGCTTGTCAGAGGTGAGGAGCGGCGCATTCCAGGTATCTGCCAGGTACATACTGGGTATTTGCTCGAATAAAGTGTGTCGGTGCAGTAATATATATTGACTGTATTTGTTGTAATTTATATGTATTAAAAATGGGCAAATGCATTATTATCCATATGTGGATAATAGTTTTTTTGCCCATTACATTACTGTATGTGTTAGGGGGCAGGGGAGATGTGTGTTGTATATTGCTATGTTTATTGGGGGCAATTGTCCCCAATAAACATGCTATTGTGCCTTAACCCCTTCATTGCCTTAGCGGATAGCCGCTACAGTAATGAATGATTATTTATTGTTATGTGTGTTTTAATACTAGTGTAGATGTGCAGGGGGTCTCCTGAGCTGAACCGCATTGGTTTCAGCCCCGGGGACCCCCTACTTCAGGAGATACAGGCCCTTTTATGGGGTGCCGGTATCCCCTGCAGAATTTAAATGTCCGGTCACGTGACGCGGGAGCTTTAAAGCGCAGGGGATACCGGCACCCCATAATGGGGCCTGTATCTCCTGAAGTAGGGGATCCTCGGACCTGAAACTAATGCGGTTCAGTTCCGGAGACCCCCTGCTCATGTACATTATTATTAAAATGTATTTATTTAGTGTACGATCGCCTGTAACAGCCTTGCATGGAGATGCAGAATCTCCATGCAAATGTTACATGCAGCTTTTTTTTCTATCATCTAGCGTACATAAAGGTTAAGAATGCTAGCAGGGGGAAAAAAAGCAACACGTACGCTGTGGGTGTTTTGAGCTATTTTGAGCAGGTACGTTAAAAAATGGGTTCAAGGCCTTAGTGAATCGTGTCCCCAGCCTCACTTTTTAACGGACGTACTTTTTTGGAACATCAGAACGCAAACCCATTGAGCTTTGTGCATAGCCCCCACAGTCCCCATGACCACGAGATGGTGTGCGGAACAGCCATGTGAACACTTTGTTGTCCATGCCTCGTCCGAGGACTGTCCACAACTCAGCAACGGTCAGCCGAAATAATTTTTTGGCCAGTTATTTATGTTATTGCAGTTCAGTACAGGTGATGTACTGAATATTTTCACCTATAATAGAGTACATGTTGGCTGTAAAGCGGCCAAGGGGGAGCCACTGATTACAAATACTTTAAATGTGGGGATTTCCATGTGGTGTTTTGTGGCACCAAGAACAGCAAGTTTTTCTACATCTGTACTTTTTGTCCAAAGTGCTTTAGGATACATTTACTGCATACGGCAGATGGTGCATGCACATTGTACAGTATCTGTGCCCTTGCATGCCAGAAATTTCACACATGTTTTAATACAACAGTGATTATAAATGATTTTGAAAAAATTGAAAACAATCAGTCTAAAAAGAAAAATCTTAGTCAGAAAGAAAATGACACTCTTAAACAATTATCTGAAAGAACTGACATAGTGATTAAACCAGTCGACAAAGGCGGAGGTACTGTCATTATGGATAGGTCATATTATATAGAGGAATCTCTTTGATTATTAGGTGATGAAACCAAATATAAACATCCTACGACAAACCCCTCTAAAATATTTGCACAAGAATTGGGGATATTACTTAATAAAGGTTTAAATGAGGGAATATTAAACGATCAGGAATTTAAATTTTTAAATATTTTGTTTCCAAAAATTCCTATCTTTTATTTTCTACCGAAATTACAAAAAAATCCAAGAAACCACCGGGGAGACCGATAATATCGGGAATTGGGTCGGCAACATCCAATCTATCCATTGAAAAAATTGATCAATTCCTCCAGGATTATGTAATCGAATTGAAATCACACTTAAAAAATACGACACATATTATTAATTTATTACAAAACATTGAGTGGAAGGAAGGATTTATATTATGTACTGTAGATGTATGCTCATTATATACAGTGATCAATCATTCCCAAGGTTGTGATGCAATTAAAACTATTTTGATGGATAGTAAAAAACTGGATCAAATTCAGGCAGATTTTTTTGTAGAGAGTATAAAGTACATTCTTACTCATAATTTCTTTTTGTTTGAAGACAAATTCTATTTGCAGATATGTGGCACCGCCATGGGTACGAGGTTTGCGCCAAGCTATGCTAACCTCTTCTTTGAAAACTGGGAGGAGGAGGTTTGAATTCTTAGTCCATCTTAATGCGAATAACTATAATTTAGTATTCACAGAGACACACAGTTCATTGTCTATTCCTTTTTTGGAACTATTGGTATTTATAGAAGATCAAAGTATTAAAACAAAGACCCATTTCAAGAATATAGACTGTACTAGCTTTATTCTTGATTCAAGTTGCCATCATAAGAACTGGCTGAGAGGTGTCCCCTTTGGACAGTTTCAAAGAATAAGACGAAACTGTACAGAGGTTGCCACCTTTCAGGATCAAGCAAAAATTTTGGAGGAAAGATTCAAAGAAAAAAATTATGATCCAACGACAATACAAGAAGCAAAAAATAGAGCCTTAAATCAGGATAGAGTAAGTCTATTAGGCACTTCAAAAAAGAAACAACTAAGTAATATTTTTTTACCCTTTATTACACAATTCAATAGAGAATCAGGCAAGATCCAGAATATAATCCGTAAGCATTGGCATGTTTTAAAACAAGATGCTATTTTGAAAGACTACCTTCCAGAGCATCCGCAGGTGGTCTTTACAAAAACAAGGAACTTGAAAGACAATATATCTCCGAGTGCCTTAAGAAAAGACTTATGTAGTGATAACAAAACATGGTTACCTGGAAGACCCAATGGGTTCTTTAAGTGTGATACAGTACCGACACACTTTATTCTCGCTCGGCTAGTCCCGCGAATTCGGGTATACACGGGTGTATTCAGGTTTCTAATCGTTTTCTGCCAGAGTGCATTGCGTTATTTTCCCGGCAGGGATTTAAGCATTTTATTCCGGCTGGTTGCAATACTGCAATGCCGTGTAAATACACATGGTGGCGCTTGCGAGCTGTTCTCTTTGAAGCCGTCCCCTATAATGAATTGTAATGCAGTATATATACTGTATATATATATATATATATATACACTGTATAACAACAACCCCTATAAGCCCTAACATACAGTACTGTACACATACAGTACTGTATATGCACATACATACAATGTAAATGATACTACTGTATGGGCGGCGGGGGCGTGACGTGTTTGCAGCAGAGAGATATCCGCTGCTCTCTCTCTGCGCAAACATTGGCACATTAAAAATTATTTTAAATACATTTTTATTGATAGTGTAGATGTGCAGGGGGTCTCCGGAGCTGAACCGCGTTGGTTTCAGGTCTGGGGACCCCCTGCTCCCCGAGATACAGCCCCCTTTATGAGGTGCCGGTATCCCTCTGCTTGGTTTAAAGGTCCCGATCACGTGATCGCGGCCTGTAAACCAAGCAGAGCAGAGGGATACCGGCACCCCCTAAAGGGGCCTGTATCTCGGGGAGCAGGGGGTCCCCAGACCTGAAACCAGTGTGGTTCTGCTCTGGAGACACTCTGGACATGTACAGTATCAATAAAACACATACAGTATACAGTATAAATAAACACTCGTTCTTTACCTTAGCGGCTATGCGCTATGGTAAAGAAGCAGCATTTCTGTATTTTAATAATATTGTACAGTGAGCAGGGGGTTCCCTGAGCCAGAAATTAATGCTCAGGGACCCCCCCTGCTCCTGCTCAATATTATTAAAAATACAGAATTGCTGCTTCATTACCTTAGCGGATAGCCGCTAAGGCAATGAAGGGGTTAACCCACCGTGCCCGCTTTATTGTGGGTAGTGGGGATGGGTGAGGGGGATATTTGGCCCTTGGTGTGAGTTTAGGACTTGCGGGAGGGTTGCGGGTGCACTTAACCCCTTCACGACCGTAGCAGTTAATACCGCTACGGTCATTAAGGGGTTAAGCCCTCCCGCTACCCCCCCGCAAGCCCTAAACAAGCACCGTTGGGTCTAATACCCCATTCACCCATCCCCACTACCCACAATAAAAAAAATACACACACACAGCAGCCGCCAAAAAATAAATAAATAACTCTAAATAAATAAATAAATGACAATAAATACATTTGAAATACATTTTTATTGATAGTGTACATGTGCAGGGGGTCTCCGGAGCTGAACCGCGTTGGTTTCAGGTCTGGGGACCCCCTGCTCCCCGAGATACAGCCCCCTTTATGAGGTGCCGGTATCCCTCTGCTTGGTTTAAAGGTCCCGATCACGTGATCGCGGCCTGTAAACCAAGCAGAGCAGAGGGATACCGGCACCCCCTAAAGGGGCCTGTATCTCGGGGAGCAGGGGGTCCCCAGACCTGAAACCAGTGTGGTTCTGCTCTGGAGACACTCTGGACATGTACAGTATCAATAAAACACATACAGTATACAGTATAAATAAACACTCGTTCTTTACCTTAGCGGCTATGCGCTATGGTAAAGAAGCAGCATTTCTGTATTTTAATAATATTGTACAGTGAGCAGGGGGTTCCCTGAGCCAGAAATTAATGCTCAGGGACCCCCCCTGCTCCTGCTCAATATTATTAAAAATACAGAAATGCTGCTTCATTACCTTAGCGGATAGCCGCTAAGGCAATGAAGGGGTTAACCCACCGTGCCCGCTTTATTGTGGGTAGTGGGGATGGGTGAGGGGGATATTTGGCCCTTGGTGTGAGTTTAGGACTTGCGGGGGGGGTTGCGGGTGCACTTAACCCCTTCACGACCGTAGCAGTTAACACCGCTACGGTCATTAAGGGGTTAAGCCCTCCCGCTACCCCCCCGCAAGCCCTAAACAAGCACCGTTGGGGCTAATACCCCATTCACCCATCCCCGCTACCCACAATAAAAAAAATACACACACACAGCAGCCGCCAAAAAATAAATAAATAACTCTAAATAAATAAATAAATGACAATAAATACATTTGAAATACATTTTTATTGATAGTGTACATGTGCAGGGGGTCTCCGGAGCTGAACCGCGTTGGTTTCAGGTCTGGGGACCCCCTGCTCCCCGAGATACAGCCCCCTTTAGGGGGTGCCGGTATCCCTCTGCTTGGTTTAAAGGGCCCGACCACGTGATCGCGGCCTGTAACCCAAGCAGAGGGATACCGGCACCCCCTAAAGGGGCCTGTATCTCGGGGAGCAGGGGGTCCCCAGACCTGAAACCAGTGCGGTTCTGCTCTGGAGACCCTCTGCACATCTACACTATCAATAAAAATGTATTTTAAATGTATTTATTTATATTCATTTATTTATTTATTTATTTAGATTTATTTATTAATTGTGCTGCTGCTGCAAGTCCTAAACTCACACCAAGGGCCAAATACCCCCCTCACCCCCAATAAAAAAAATTCACGCACAGCAGCCCCACAATTAATAAATAAATCTAAATAAATAAATAAATACATGAAGAGAAATAAATATATAGTGTACAGTATATATATACTGGATATATATACAGTACATATATAATAACAATCCCTATACATATACAGTATATACTGTGTATATAAAAACTGTATACATATATATATATATATATATATATATATATATCACAACAAAAAAAGAAATATATTAGCGCCAACCTATCACTATATAAAATCTCTATATAGTAAAAATATAAATAAAAGTGAAATGGAAAATGTTATTACAAATAAAATTAAAAAACCTATGCTAAGCACAGTGGATGTAGTAAAAAAAAAAAAAAATAATGAACCAATAAAATACATAATAAAATATCAAAAAAGAAAATGTCCAGATAAATATATGTAAAAGATATACAAATCCCAAAATGTTCCAATTGCTATCCAAAAGAGTCTCTGCAGCCCGAATGAAGGGAACACCACTTCCTTAGGATATCTACAAAAACACAGAAAAAACAGGCGCACTCATAGCGTAAAATTGTATAACAATAAATTTATGGAGTAAGGGATTAAAATGCACACTCACAAACAAAGCTGAAAAAAATGCGTTTTTGAGTACAACTCAGCCCGTTCAGACGCAGGAGCCCAAGGAGGAGGACTTCGGTGTGATGTCCGCGGTGTGTCTTGCCACAATAGCCCCTCTAGGTCCTGGCAGGGACCGAAAGCCACGGGGGACGCCGCCTTCCCCTCTCTCCGGTGCTACACAGAGCATACACTGAATAGAGTCTCGCGTGAACTCGATGATGTCAGCGAGGTTTCAGCCAGGGAGAGTTCACAGTGTAAACAGGAACTCAAATGTCTGAATGGCTGGTAGCAAAATGCTAGCAAAGCAGCAGGAGTGCAATAATGTAGATGAGTGCAAATAAAATATATAAACTGGACAGTATTGTTCATGTGTACTATAAAACTGTATGTAATGCCCTCCCGCTACCCCCCCGCAAGCCCTAAACAAGCACCGTTGGGGCTAATACCCCATTCACCCATCCCCGCTACCCACAATAAAAAAAATACACACACACAGCAGCCGCCAAAAAATAAATAAATAACTCTAAATAAATAAATAAATGACAATAAATACATTTGAAATACATTTTTATTGATAGTGTACATGTGCAGGGGGTCTCCGGAGCTGAACCGCGTTGGTTTCAGGTCTGGGGACCCCCTGCTCCCCGAGATACAGCCCCCTTTAGGGGGTGCCGGTATCCCTCTGCTTGGTTTAAAGGGCCCGACCACGTGATCGCGGCCTGTAACCCAAGCAGAGGGATACCGGCACCCCCTAAAGGGGCCTGTATCTCGGGGAGCAGGGGGTCCCCAGACCTGAAACCAGTGCGGTTCTGCTCTGGAGACCCTCTGCACATCTACACTATCAATAAAAATGTATTTTAAATGTATTTATTTATATTCATTTATTTATTTATTTATTTAGATTTATTTATTAATTGTGCTGCTGCTGCAAGTCCTAAACTCACACCAAGGGCCAAACACCCCCCTCACCCCCAATAAAAAAAATTCACGCACAGCAGCCCCACAATTAATAAATAAATCTAAATAAATAAATAAATACATGAAGAGAAATAAATATATAGTGTACAGTATATATATACTGGATATATATACAGTATATATATAATAACAATCCCTATACATATACAGTATATACTGTGTATATATATACTGTATACATATATATATATATATATATATCACAACAAAAAAAGAAATATATTAGCGCCAACCTATCACTATATAAAATCTCTATATAGTAAAAATATAAATAAAAGTGAAATGGAAAATGTTATTACAAATAAAATTAAAAAACCTATGCTAAGCACAGTGGATGTAGTAAAAAAAAAAAAAAATAATGAACCAATAAAATACATAATAAAATATCAAAAAAGAAAATGTCCAGATAAATATATGTAAAAGATATACAAATCCCAAAATGTTCCAATTGCTATCCAAAAGAGTCTCTGCAGCCCGAATGAAGGGAACACCACTTCCTTAGGATATCTACAAAAACACAGAAAAAACAGGCGCACTCATAGCGTAAAATTGTATAACAATAAATTTATGGAGAAAGGGATTAAAATGCACACTCACAAACAAAGCTGAAAAAAATGCGTTTTTGAGTACAACTCAGCCCGTTCAGACGCAGGAGCCCAAGGAGGAGGACTTCGGTGTGATGTCCGCGGTGTGTCTTGCCACAATAGCCCCTCTAGGTCCTGGCAGGGACCGAAAGCCACGAGGGACGCCGCCTTCCCCTCTCTCCGGTGCTACACAGAGCATACACTGAATAGAGTCTCGCGTGAACTCGATGATGTCAGCGAGGTTTCAGCCAGGGAGAGTTCACAGTGTAAACAGGAACTCAAATGTCTGAATGGCTGGTAGCAAAATGCTAGCAAAGCAGCAGGAGTGCAATAATGTAGATGAGTGCAAATAAAATATATAAACTGGACAGTATTGTTCATGTGTACTATAAAACTGTATGTAATGCCCATGCTACTCACTCCTGATGAAGTCTCGCTTGAGACGAAACGCGTAGAGATTGCTGTGGAGCCTACTGTCCAGTTTATATATTTTATTTGCATTCATCTACATTATTGCACTCCTGCTGCTTTGCTAGCATTTTGCATAAAATCTATGCACCATATACATTCTGCAAATGAATGTTAACAATATAATTGCAAGCTACTCTACCAGTAAATACAAACACTTCCAAACAAGTCAACTATTTTAACCAATCAAGTAAACAAAAATCAATATATACTGTAAGTACCAACCAGAAAACACAATTTAAAACCAAAGCTAACCCTTACAATACCAAGGAGTACATCTATCTAATTGTAAAAAACCTTATACATTATACAGTACACAGCATTGCAATGTACATGATGAACAATACAGTACATTCCCTTTATCTCCCTGCCTTCAGTGTAATCTGTTTAAAGCCCCCTCTGTTTAAAGGGTGACGGGCGCGCGCCAAAGCAGCGGAAGAGCGCCCTCCGATCGGGGCGCTCTCCCTCCCGCTGCCGGATCCGCCGGGTCCCCCGGAACCCCCTGCCGCCATCCCCCACATCGCGGGACACCAGGGCTCCCTCGGGGAGCCCTGGACGCGCGTGCAGGGGGCGCACGCTCCCGATGACGCGTGACCGCGCGTCGGTGACGCGCGGCACGCCGAGGGGCGGCCACTAGCAAGCCGGGAAATCTCCCGGCTTGCGGATCTGGCCGCAGTGCAATAAACTGTGTCGCCAGTGTACAGGGTGTAGGTGGCTATATCTAAGCACACCTGCGTGACAATCTACCTATACTGAGACCTTGTGACCACATGTAAAGAGTATTTGCCATATAATTTGGTGCAGTAATTACATGATAAGGGTACACAGGAAAAAAAGGTAACAGGTTGCAAAGATACGTTACCACTCAGCAGGTGATTGTCACAAATAATAAAGTCAATACTCCATGTTGTAGATAGGAAAAGTAGGGGCCCCCCTCAGCAAGACTCCCACTCCAACGCGTTTCGACGAGAAACTGTCTTCTTCTGGGAGTGGTGAGGGGAGCAAAGAGCTAGCATTTATAGGGGAAGTTATAATTGCAAAAATCGCGCCAAAATTGAATAGATTGCAAGCAGCTGTATGAGCAGAGAGTGTTTACAAGTGTTACAGCATCCTAGAGCCTATATTACTGTGATTGCACATCTCATTGGACTGCACTGATCATGTGAGCTCTCTAAGGTCAACCCTTATGTAAATGGGTTGATGATGCATTAAGCATCATCACATGAGAGATAGGGAAGTATCTGTCAGAAAGGCAGTGTCATTGAGGCTGCTGGTTAAGACTACAAGCGTCTGATAGGCCAATATATAACATGTGGTCGTCTTTGAATTAATGTATGCTAATCAGCTGTGTGACGCACGTGACGTCATCGCGCATGTGCGCGATATCAAGCGCGATCCACAAGGGAATTAAATATCAAAACTTGAGACAGCCGCTGTGTGCACAAAGTTTTTTTGAAAGTAAAACAGCTAATTCTCATGTCCTATAGTCAGTAGCTACTGCGGAGGCTATTTCGAGTGACGTCAGCGCGTTATGTACGTCGTGACGTCAGATTGTCATATCAACTGTATATACATATGATTCTTTTAGGTAGAAGTCAGGAAACATAAAAAAGACCACAAATCACAGACCTGACATTTAAATCAAGGGACTGCAAGTCATATATACATTAGTAGGATGTCTGAATGAGGCTGTGAAATCAGAATATAAGGGTAGTATGTGCATGCAGTATGCATTGGTACCCATACCGCCACATCTATTTAAAGCTCACTTAAACATAATTTAAGAGATTCTGGAAGACCAGCAAAATCATTATTGCATAGATAATAACAAGTGGAAATATTTCAAGTTGATCGTAAAGTTTTTTTTTTTTTTGTGTTGTTCAAATTGTATATGCACTCTGCATTAGTGCCGATGTCAGTGCATCCAATCTAAATCCATTGGTATGCCATGGCAGGGGTGCAGGTAAACCAGAATAGACAGTAAACACAAAAAACAAAACTGTGCGCTACTACCTAACTACCTATAAAGTTTAAATGTATAAATATATACAGTACAGTGACTATACCATCAATTTAGTGATAAAAAATGTATAAAAAATTAAACCACAACTCCCACAGTGAGATAATTAAACATTAAATAATAAGTGCCACATAACCGTGTTGGGGATAATGGCGTCTGCAGCTGTAAACGCAGGGGTGGCTCAGCACCCCACACACACTAAGAGAATGGAAACAAAAGAAAACAGCGCACAACGCCAAATAGTGAAGCAAATTCAACAATATATTATAGAATTAAAAAGGGGGTAATATATCTGCGTACATAAAAAAGGTTGGTAAAAGGCATGTAGTGTGTATCACACTGTTTACCACTCGGCTGTTAGCTGTAGATTCAGGTGCTTGCTTCCCTCTGCTGCTGCAGCTCAGATGATTCTGGGGCAGGACGTCAGTCTTTTCACTCCCAAGGGGATTTCCCTTCATGCAGCCAGGTTCAGCAGCTGGTACTGGGGCTCGGTGAAATCGCTCCTGCTTCCTAGCCGATATGAAGCTGCTCCTGTACCTCGGCAGGTGTATCCTCTGCACAGAGGTTAAAACGCAGCTTGCTGCTGTCTTCACAGCAGTGGTGGATTCAATAGGGAAGTTTGAACAGTCTTACAAAGTCTCTCACAAGTGTCCAAAACAGCACACAGGATGAAATAAAAACAGGACAGGCCAACACATAGACAAAGGCCAATGTAAGCAGATACAAGGCAATAGAATGTTACATCCAACTAGTTTCGTGGAATTAACTACTTCTTCAGGGAATAATTAGGCCATTACCCAGAGGTCTTAAATACCTCACATAGATACCTTATTGGTCAACCAATTAGGGATAGACCAATCATCTATAATAGGTAATGGTCTGCGTGATAGGGAAGATGTGTAGTTTACTTTTAAAACAAAACAACTTTATTAACAAAAAAAAAAACAAAAAAAAAACAATACCTATTTAATATAAACTTACATATAGACAAAACCTAGCATAAATAATTAAAAACATGCTGGAATAAAAGAAACACAATATTAGTCGACTTAAAATAGACACCATCATTACTTGCATAAAAGATGTAACTAGAAAAAAGCGTAGGATAAAGAAAGGAAAACAGAGATACAGAGATAAATGATACATCCCCTAGGTACAGAGGGGTGGTGAGCTAAAGATTCAATAAAGTGCCCAAATATCCACATCCTCATTTAACCCCTTAGGGGACATAGTATCTAACTTGTGTATCCAATATGTCTCTTTAGAAGACAATGTTTTAACTCTGTCCCCTCCTCTTCTATTTACAGGAATCAACTGAATCCCCTTAAAAGTGAGACTTGACGGATCTTTATTATGGTGTATCAGGAAGTGTCTAGATACACTATGTTTTTCAAAACCATTTTTAATATTTCTGACATGTTCCTGAATCCGAACTTTAAGGCTGCGTTTGGTTCTGCCTACATATTGATACCCACATGCACATTCCAATAGGTATACAATATGTGTAGAGGTACATAGAATAAAGTCATCAATATTAAAAACTTCCTTCGTTACTTGTGAATAAAAAGTGTATTTGTCAGGATGTTGGTATTTACAAATCGTGCAATTACCACAGATATAGTTGCCTTTTGGTTTAGGCCCTAGCCAGTTCTTTTTCGATGTAGTATTGCTCTTACTTATAAAAACATCACTAGGAGCTAACAAGTTTTTGATATTTTTTGCTCTCCTGTAAATAAACCGTGGTTTAACGTCAAGATGTGATCCCAAAATGGGATCATTGCACAGTATACCCCAGTGTTTGTTAAAAACCTTTTCAATGTCTCTATGAACCGAATTAAAGTCTGTAATGAAAGCCACATTAAGAGTGTCCTTTTTTGTGTTTTGACCTTCTTTATTTTTAATCGTGGATCTATTTTGAACTAACATATCCTTACGATCCATATTACGTACCCTTATGATCTCTCTTTCTAGAAGTTCCTTAGGATATCCCCTCTCTCTAAATCTCCAAAATAATTTGTTAGCCTGTTGGTTGAAAACCTCTAAACTACTACAGTTACGTCTGAGTCTCACAAATTGCCCCCCTGGTATGTTGTTTATCCATGTCTTTTTGTGATTACTATTCGCCATCAGCACATTGCTGGTATCCACCTCCTTAAAGAAGGTCTCAGTCTCCACGGTGCCATCCATTTTGGAAGTTAATCTTAAATCCAAAAAATCTATCTGGGTGGCATCCACCTTGTGTGTGAACTCAACGTTGTAGTCATTCCTATTAAGGTTGGCTACAAATGCACTGGCTGAATCGTAATCACCATCCCACACACACAGGATGTCGTCTATGTAGCGTCTCCACACAACGACATTCCTGTGGTATGGTTGGTCGGGCATGATAAACTGAGACTCCCACCTTCCCACGTACAGGTTTGCGAAGCTGGGGGCAAACCTAGTACCCATTGCAGTTCCGCAAACCTGCAGGTAGAAAGTGGAGAGAAACAGAAAATAATTATGTTTCAATATGAAACTGATAGACTCTAGAATAAATTCCCTATTTAATGGATGCAGATCAGAGTCTGATTCCAGAAAGGAATTAACAGCATCCAACCCTTTCTGAGAGACTTTGTAAGACTGTTCAAACTTCCCTATTGAATCCACCACTGCTGTGAAGACAGCAGCAAGCTGCGTTTTAACCTCTGTGCAGAGGATACACCTGCCGAGGTACAGGAGCAGCTTCATATCGGCTAGGAAGCAGGAGCGATTTCACCGAGCCCCAGTACCAGCTGCTGAACCTGGCTGCATGAAGGGAAATCCCCTTGGGAGTGAAAAGACTGACGTCCTGCCCCAGAATCATCTGAGCTGCAGCAGCAGAGGGAAGCAAGCACCTGAATCTACAGCTAACAGCCGAGTGGTAAACAGTGTGATACACACTACATGCCTTTTACCAACCTTTTTTATGTACGCAGATATATTACCCCCTTTTTAATTCTATAATATATTGTTGAATTTGCTTCACTATTTGGCGTTGTGCGCTGTTTTCTTTTGTTTCCATTCTCTTAGTGTGTGTGGGGTGCTGAGCCACCCCTGCGTTTACAGCTGCAGACGCCATTATCCCCAACACGGTTATGTGGCACTTATTATTTAATGTTTAATTATCTCACTGTGGGAGTTGTGGTTTAATTTTTTATACATTTTTTATCACTAAATTGATGGTATAGTCACTGTACTGTATATATTTATACATTTAAACTTTATAGGTAGTTAGGTAGTAGCGCACAGTTTTGTTTTTGGTGTTTACTGTCTCTGCTCTTCACTGCTGCTGCACATCTAATTATCACTAATCACTGTTACTTTTATTTATATATTTATTTGATCTGCGTACATTATTAGTTTTACAATATGGTTTGGAGCTTGATTAACTGTAGGGAGAAAAGGGAGGAACATTTTAAACTCCTCTTTACTGAGGAAGTGCTACATGGTCAGCATAAGGAACCATCAGAGCTCACAGTTAAGGATCATTTTAAAACATTAGAACGGTTATTGCTTACAGAAGGTAAACATTGGCTTGAGACTAAGACCCTACAGAGTTATCTGGATGTGGGTAGAATACCAAGAGGACTTAGGTTCTCAAAAAGCCCAACCTTCGGTAAGGATAACCCCAAGTTCATGCAGGAGTGGAATAGAATACAGGATGAGTGTTCTAATGACCTCATCAGGCTAATAATTTACGAAAGGAATCGTGAGATCAAAGATCTAGAAAAGGAGATCTTGAAAGCGATTAAGGCACTAGAACCGATAGTGATAGATACTGATTGCTCAGAGTTTGAGCATGATTTAAAAGTCAAATTAGAGTATGAGGAAGATGAACTTTTAAAAACGAAACACAATAAATTTTTAAGAGACAAACTAGATTATCAGCAAGGGAGACAAAGGGACTGGGCTAAAAAGGATAGAGGAAGAGTAGTAGGTGATGAATATATCCCCCATAAAAAAGGAAGAGGGGGATCTGCACACTCAAAGAGCAGACAACAAAATTACCACACCTATGAACAAAGGAGAGAGAGCAGAACTAGTAAAAATGACCGATCAGACAGAGATCGCTCACGCTCTAATCATGGTAATGGGTATCGTAATCCCAACTATAAAGGGAAAAATTACATTGAGGGCTTTAGATATAGCTCAAGGCCACAGGGCCAACATAGGAATTTTGAATATGAGCATAAAGACCCTCATCCAAGAACAACTAAATACTCACCCAGGATCTCCCCTAGATATTCACCTAAACGCCCTGCTAGACCGGAACCCACTACAGATTCACCTTCTTTTTTAGATTTGGTAAGAACCAGACTAGAAAGGAAGGTGAACACAGTAAAAGATATACAGAATACCCCTCAAGAGAAAAGAAAGAAAAGGGTTACATCAGACGAGGAACACGAGGAGGGACCAGAGCACAAAAGAAGAGAGTACTCTTGGGAAAGAACACCGTAGTAAACCAAGGGGTCTTTAATCTCTCCTCAACAGCTTTGAACAAGGATCAATTGAACGTACTTGGAAGAGGTTTGAGTTTCTCCAAAACTTGTGGACCCAGCTCCTTCCAGCTGTTCAAAGATCTACATAAGTTCACTCGCAATATTACCCTAAAGAGACATTTTCTGAAACACGATAGGGATCTTGTTTCTGACAAGGCTGCAATGGTTTCTGTGAGTAATATAGATACGGAAGTTAAAATCAAACATACTGATTTTAAAACCCAATCCAAGTTTTATCCCGCACATTCCAAGGGTCATCATATTGATACATTTTTTAATATGGTCATCAATGATTTTAACATTTTATCTAGTAATTTTAAGTCAGGTGATATTAAACACAACCTCAGTGCAAGTGAGTCCTTAGCCCTTAAAACTTGCGTGATGACGAAAGCCTCATTATAAGACAGGCAGATAAAGGTGGGGGCGTAGTAGTCCAAAATAGGTGTGACTACGAAAAAGAAGCTCTAAGGCTTCTCAACGATACAACGTCCTATGTAAAATTACCTAAGGACCCTACAGCTGAATATCTAAGGGTGCTTAAAGCACTATTAGACAACGCAGTAGCCCTGTCCGTCATCAACACAACAGAGTTTGCTTTTCTATTTTCTGAATTTCCTAGGATACCCATATTCTACCACCTGCCGAAAATTCATAAGGCTCTGGTTGACCCACCTGGACGCCCAATTGTGTCAGGTATACAATCTATGTCAGCCAACCTTAGTCAATATGTGGATTTTTTTCTCCAACCGTATGTTGGAAAATTAACCTCTTATCTGAAGGACTCTACAGCAGTTCTAAACTTATTTAAAGATTTTGAATGGAAAAGTTCATATGTATGGATTACATGTGACATAAAATCCCTGTATACTAATATACCTCACCAGAAAGGGTTGGATGCTGTTAATTCCTTTCTGGAATCAGACTCTGATCTGCATCCATTAAATAGGGAATTTATTCTAGAGTCTATCAGTTTCATATTGAAACATAATTATTTTCTGTTTCTCTCCACTTTCTACCTGCAGGTTTGCGGAACTGCAATGGGTACTAGGTTTGCCCCCAGCTTCGCAAACCTGTACGTGGGAAGGTGGGAGTCTCAGTTTATCATGCCCGACCAACCATACCACAGGAATGTCGTTGTGTGGAGACGCTACATAGACGACATCCTGTGTGTGTGGGATGGTGATTACGATTCAGCCAGTGCATTTGTAGCCAACCTTAATAGGAATGACTACAACGTTGAGTTCACACACAAGGTGGATGCCACCCAGATAGATTTTTTGGACTTAAGATTAACTTCCAAAATGGATGGCACCGTGGAGACTGAGACCTTCTTTAAGGAGGTGGATACCAGCAATGTGCTGATGGCGAATAGTAATCACAAAAAGACATGGATAAACAACATACCAGGGGGGCAATTTGTGAGACTCAGACGTAACTGTAGTAGTTTAGAGGTTTTCAACCAACAGGCTAACAAATTATTTTGGAGATTTAGAGAGAGGGGATATCCTAAGGAACTTCTAGAAAGAGAGATCATAAGGGTACGTAATATGGATCGTAAGGATATGTTAGTTCAAAATAGATCCACGATTAAAAATAAAGAAGGTCAAAACACAAAAAAGGACACTCTTAATGTGGCTTTCATTACAGACTTTAATTCGGTTCATAGAGACATTGAAAAGGTTTTTAACAAACACTGGGGTATACTGTGCAATGATCCCATTTTGGGATCACATCTTGACGTTAAACCACGGTTTATTTACAGGAGAGCAAAAAATATCAAAAACTTGTTAGCTCCTAGTGATGTTTTTATAAGTAAGAGCAATACTACATCGAAAAAGAACTGGCTAGGGCCTAAACCAAAAGGCAACTACAGTATATCTGTGGTAATTGCACGATTTGTAAATACCAACATCCTGACAAATACACTTTTTATTCACAAGTAACGAAGGAAGTTTTTAATATTGATGACTTTATTCTATGTACCTCTACACATATTGTATACCTATTGGAATGTGCATGTGGGTATCAATATGTAGGCAGAACCAAACGCAGCCTTAAAGTTCGGATTCAGGAACATGTCAGAAATATTAAAAATGGTTTTGAAAAACATAGTGTATCTAGACACTTCCTGATACACCATAATAAAGATCCGTCAAGTCTCACTTTTAAGGGGATTCAGTTGATTCCTGTAAATAGAAGAGGAGGGGACAGAGTTAAAACATTGTCTTCTAAAGAGACATATTGGATACACAAGTTAGATACTATGTCCCCTAAGGGGTTAAATGAGGATGTGGATATTTGGGCACTTTATTGAATCTTTAGCTCACCACCCCTCTGTACCTAGGGGATGTATCATTTATCTCTGTATCTCTGTTTTCCTTTCTTTATCCTACGCTTTTTTCTAGTTACATCTTTTATGCAAGTAATGATGGTGTCTATTTTAAGTCGACTAATATTGTGTTTCTTTTATTCCAGCATGTTTTTAATTATTTATGCTAGGTTTTGTCTATATGTAAGTTTATATTAAATAGGTATTGTTTTTTTTTTGTTTTTTTTTTTGTTAATAAAGTTGTTTTGTTTTAAAAGTAAACTACACATCTTCCCTATCACGCAGACCATTACCTATTATAGATGATTGGTCTATCCCTAATTGGTTGACCAATAAGGTATCTATGTGAGGTATTTAAGACCTCTGGGTAATGGCCTAATTATTCCCTGAAGAAGTAGTTAATTCCACGAAACTAGTTGGATGTAACATTCTATTGCCTTGTATCTGCTTACATTGGCCTTTGTCTATGTGTTGGCCTGTCCTGTTTTTATTTCATCCTGTGTGCTGTTTTGGACACTTGTGAGAGACTTTGTAAGACTGTTCAAACTTCCCTATTGAATCCACCACTGCTGTGAAGACAGCAGCAAGCTGCGTTTTAACCTCTGTGCAGAGGATACACCTGCCGAGGTACAGGAGCAGCTTCATATCGGCTAGGAAGCAGGAGCGATTTCACCGAGCCCCAGTACCAGCTGCTGAACCTGGCTGCATGAAGGGAAATCCCCTTGGGAGTGAAAAGACTGACATCCTGCCCCAGAATCATCTGAGCTGCAGCAGCAGAGGGAAGCAAGCACCTGAATCTACAGCTAACAGCCGAGTGGTAAACAGTGTGATACACACTACATGCCTTTTACCAACCTTTTTTATGTACGCAGATATATTACCCCCTTTTTAATTCTATAATATATTGCTGAATTTGCTTCACTATTTGGCGTTGTGCGCTGTTTTCTTTTGTTTCCAAACCAGAAGAGACATTATTAAGTAAGTAATAGCAGAGAAAAATATCTGTAGTCATTATATAGAAGTGCAAATAGATTCCAGCCATTAAACTACCAAAGTCAACCAAATTGCAGAGTTTCAATATATACAGCAGAGTCAGAGCGAACCTAAAGTTGTTCAAAGATACTTCCAGCCATATATCTTATGCGTGATAAAGCAACAATAGTCCTGGATGAAGGCTTCTCTCTGAGGTTTTTTAACATGTGCATTTTTTTTTTTGTGGTATATCATTTCTTGCCACTGTATGTATGTATGTATATATGTCTAGAGAGATATATACATACAGTACAGTACAGTACAGGGTAAGAAATGATGTTGTTTTAAAAGCTGGATTAGATGTGTTTTAAATTATTTTGTGTATGCTGCTACAGTACAGTATGCTTTATTGTGAGTTTAAAGTATTTTAAAATTAGATAGATGTATTCCTTGGTATTGTATTGTGTGTTTGAGGAAGGTCAGGGATAGGCTTGGTTTGTAAAGGTTGTATTTTTGTCGGTACTTATATTTTTTCAAAGGCTTAATTGTTCTGCTCTAGGCGTGAATTTGTTAATGGTTTTATTGTTCGGGATCTAGTGTGAATTGTTTAGGGATGTAAATAATGATTGCTAATTGATTTTTGTTTACATGTTTGATTAATTTGCAGAATGTATATGGTGCATAGATATTTAGGCATCATTTATATTGGAATGTAAGTTGTTTAAATGGCTTTTCAGAGGTTTAGTGATGATTTAGATTGAGAGATCAGTTATGAATATTAAAGGAAATTGATTTTAATTTAGTGTGTATGTATGGAGAAGTGTTTGGTTGTAGGACAGTGCTTTTGATAACCCTTCTACATTTATTTGTACTGTATATTGGTTTATCATGGGTGTGTATATAACGTGTGTATATATATATATATATATATATATATATATCTATATATATATATATATATATATACTGTATATCTCTCTCTCTCTTTCTCTCTGTCTCTCTGTATATATATATACAGTATATATATATATATAGTTGCATGATGAAGCCACAGTACAAATTCATGGGTGAGGGTGGGTATCGGGCCTGTGTGGCTTAACCCATTAATCACCTTTGCGGTTATTATCTGATAAGGTGTTTAAGGGGTTAATTGATATCTGAATGTAATTGCAATGTATTGGCTATTGATTTTTGTTTACTTGGTTGTAGGGCAGAATGCTTTTGATAACCCTTCTAAATTTATTTGTACTGTATATTGGTTTATCATGGGTGTGTATATAACGTGTGTGTATATATATATATATATATATATATATATATATATATATATATATATATATATACTGTATATATCTCTCTCTCTTTCTCTCTGTCTCTCTGTATATATATACAGTATATATATATATATATATATATATATATATATTATATATATATATATATAGTTGCATGATGAAGCCACTGTACAAATTCATGGGTGAAGGGTGGGTATCGGGCCTGTGTGGCTTAACCCCTTAATCACCTTTGCGGTTATTATCTGATAAGGTGTTTAAGGGATTAATTGATATCTGAATGTAATTGCAATGTATTGGCTTTGTATTTGCTATGTATGTTGTGGACAAGACAAGGATTTTGCTGGCAACGGACACTTCGTATTGACGAGGTCAGTAGTACTTTATTTATTTGTATATGCTAGTTAATGTTTTTAATAATGGGCAATTAATCTATTATCCATATCTGGATAATAGTTATTTTGCACATTATTGTACTGTAGGTGTTGGGGGGGAGGGTGTATGTATTGAATGTATAGGCCAGGTTTATTTTTTTTACATTCAGGGTTTGATTCCGTGGTTTTGCGTTTGCCTCTGGAGACCACCTGTGGGTATCCTCGGGTATCCCAAGGGTATCAGGCTGGTGGTTCCACGGGTGACACATGCGGGGATGATGATGTGTGGTCCCACTTCTGTGGGGGCACTGCGGACCCGTAGTCTGCGGGGATGACGATGTGTGGTCCCACTTCTGTGGGGGCACCGCCGACCCGTAGGTGCGGGGATGATGATGTGTGGTCCCACTTTTGTGGGGGCACCGCGGACCCGTAGTGAGCACCCGTGAGTTCCCCAGACCCCCGAGGGAACCACCCGAGGCCCCGCAGACACCTTTGGGTTTGACCCGGGGCTCCCAGACATCCTTGGGCATACCGTGGAGACCCAATTGTGGCCCACGGTGACCCAAGGAGACCACCTGGGTGCCATGGTGCTGGCAGGATCCACCAGCAGGCCTCCAGAACCTGTGTAAAAAGGGCTGCTGGTAAACAGTAGGTCTGTCCAGGTGCCCTGCCAGCCCACCGGGGACTAGCGTGGGGCTGCGTTATGAACCCTGTATGTAAAAGGATAAATCTTGTATTTATGGGGGGGCACAGGGGGTGGGTAATGAATTTAATAAATATAATGCTGTTTATTGTGGGTCATTGTACTGTTTTTATTGTGGGTACTGGGGGTGGGGTGTTTCCCCAATGGTATGTGGGTAGGCCTCCCTTGTGGGTACTGACTGGGCGGTTAGGCCTCATGGGGGGGGGGGTTAGTGTGGGAGGGTATGTAGGCATCCCGAGTGGTGGGTGAGGGTGGGTTAACCCCTTCATGACTGTAGCGGTTAATAACCGCTATGGTGATTAAGGGGTTAGGGGACATTACTTTGAATGTTTTAATTTTTGTGTCTGTTTTGCAGAAGCGGAGGGGCCATGGCCAGGATGGGGGGGGGGTAACGGTACGTGGGTAGGGGGTGAGGGTGGTTAGACCTCACAGTATGCACATTGGGCCCCCCCCCCCTCCCCACATTTACATACACTGCACTGACAGCAGGGAGGGAGATTTACTGGTAACAGAAACATCTCTCTGCCTTCAGTGTAATCTGTTTAAAGCCCCCTCCCCCCTAATGTGTGTTTCTGTAAAATCTCTCTCCCTTCAGTGTAATCTGTTTAACAGAAACATTAGGGGGGGAGGGGGCTTTAGGCCTTTAGGCCTTTACATCTCTCTGCCTTCAGTGTAATCTGTTTAACAGAAACATTAGGGGGGAGGGGGCTTTAAACAGATTACACTGAAGGCAGGGAGATACAGGGAATGTACTGTATTGTTCATCATGTACATTGCAATGCTGTGTACTGTATAATGTATAAAGTTTTTTACAATTAGATAGATGTAATCCTTGGTATTGTGAGGGTAAGCTTTGGTTTTAAATTGTGTTTTCTGGTTGGTACTTACAGTATATATTGATTTTTGTTTACTTGATTGGTTAAAATAGTTGACTTGTTTGGAAGTATTTGTATTTACTGGTAGAGTAGCTTGCAATTATATTGTTAACATTCATTTGCAGAATGTATATGGTGCATAGATTTTATGCATCATTTATACAATGTAAATGCAATGTACTGTGTGGATTGGAATGTTATGTTTTATATTGTAAAATGATGGTATATATATATATGTATACAGTATCCAGTATATATATACAGTATATATTTATTTCTCTTCATGTATTTATTAATTTATTTAGATTTATTTATTAATTGGATAATCTCTTAGAAAAAGAGTAAATGCGCCGCACAGCACCAAAAAAGAAAGTGAAGGCTGATATGGGAAAAGTAAAAAAGCTTTATTTGCACAAGGTGCAAGCGAAACCTCTTGACGCGTTTCGGCCTGGGAGGCCTTTGTCAAAAGAGTGATTCGCTTGCATCATCAGACATCCATTTATACATCAGCAAACTAAGGACAGCTGTACATGTTGTTCAATGCAATGAATATCAGGTGTCCAACATAATGAACATTAACAACCTCAGTGTCAGACCTAGTGCCTGCATGATGAACATAGATGTCAGAAAAACATGTTAAAACAAAAGATATACATGTAAAAAAGACCAATCATTATGACTAGGAACATAAACATAAGTCTAAATGTCTCTGTTAAATACATAAATGACAGGTCAATAAGATATGAATTCTATGCACCTTGAGCTGAAATAAAGCACAAGTAATATAGATCTAAATTTAAGTTTAATAACAAACCCAGAAATATAGGATAGGAGAATCAACGAAGACTCAAAGGTTATAATCGACATTTTGAACATTAATATATATTAGCAACACTTTCATGGTATCATAGTAATCAAGGTAATGGAAGTTACTTTTTAAATCAAAAATAAATTGAAATATGTAAATAACTCAGAGATAGGGAAAGAGAGGAGGGGAAAAGAAGAGGGGGGGGGGGGTGGTAGGGGGGAGGGGAGGGGGGTGTAGGGGGTAGGTAGGGTGAGGGGTGGTGGGTGGGGGGTGAAGGGGGGGGGGAGGGGGGGGGGGACGGAGGGAAGGGAAGGGGGGGGGGGGAGGGAAAAGGGGGAGGGGTATAAGAAAAATCTAGTGAAACTAAGTAAATTATTTGTTAATAAATATATACGTTTCAAAAATCAATCATAAAAATATTTAATCATAAAGAAAGTGTTTTAGTTCCCACTCTACATTAAGGCCACAAGGTTGCAAACTGTTGAGGGAGAAAACCCATGACATCTCTTTCTTATTTAAACGGTTAAGTCTATCTCCACCTCTTGGGTGGATGGGAATGTGTTCAACACCATAGTAAGAAAAGTTCTTTAATCCCCCAAGTGGACATAATGAAAAATGTTTGGAGACTGGATGGGAGAGATCACGTTTATGAATAAGTCTGACATGTTCAGAGATTCTGACATATAAGGATCTTATTGTTCTTCCCACATATCTTTGTTTACAGCCACAGGTAATGACGTAAACAACATGTGTGGTTTGGCAGTTAATGAATGTATTTATCCGATATTTGCCATTAGGGTATAATATACGGATTCTTTTAGTTGGAGAGGCATACTTACAATAATTGCAAAAACCGCATTTAAAGAACCCTTTTGGTATGTTCCCAAGTTTAGAATCTTTTGATAAAAACATACTTTTAGATACTGATGTAGCCAGTGTGTTGGCTTTTTTGAAGGCAAATCTAGGACCCGAATTAGTATATTGTTCAAGGTCTGTGTCCATTTTCAGTACATTCCAATGCTTCTGAATGATCTGTTTTATCTGGAATGCTTGTTTGCTGTATTTTGTAATGAATAGAGGACTATCCATAATAACTGTTCGTTTATCTTTTTTACTCTTTTTATGGATAAGCAAGTCCTCTCGTTTCATCAAATCAGCATTTAGAAATGCCCTTTCAACAACATCTTGTTTATAACCTCTAGAGAGAAATTTTAAGCCCAAAGTCTTGGAATGTTCCAAAAATGTATCCTGGTTAGAGCATAGACGCTTATATCTCATAAATTGTCCTTTAGGTATACCTTGGATCAATGCATTGGGGTGACTACTACTGGCATGCAAGTATGAATTTCTAGCATGGGGTTTCGTGAAAATATCTGTCTGTATACCTGTTGTAGGATCACCATGGATGGTCACGTCAAGATAATTTATTTTTTCAGTATGTGTCTCAAAAGTAAAGTGAAGGTGAAGATCATTACAATTGATGTCCGTGAATGAAAGAGTGAATGCTATCAAGATCACCATCCCATATGAAAATTAAATCATCTATATAGCGTTTATAATAAATGATATTGGAGCGAAATTTATTAGTGCTACCATAAACGTGTTGAGATTCCCATAAACCCATAAAAAGATTCGCATATGAGGGTGCAAAAGAAGTCCCCATTGCTGTGCCTTGTGTTTGTAAGAAAAACTGTGAGTCAAACAGAAAATAATTGTGAGTCAACAAGAAAAGAATAGCGTCATTAATAAAAGTGATTTGTGCAGTGGAAAGTGGTGAAAGTTGAAGATAGTGATGATATGGCACGAAGCTGTCCATGTTGGTGTTCGATAATGGTATATACCATTATCGAACACCAACATGGACTTCGTGCCATATATCACTATCTTCAACTTTCACCACTTTCCACTGCACAAATCACTTTTATTAATGACGCTATTCTTTTCTTGTTGACTCACAATTATTTTCTGTTTGACTCACAGTTTTTCTTACAAACACAAGGCACAGCAATGGGGACTTCTTTTGCACCCTCATATGCGAATCTTTTTATGGGTTTATGGGAATCTCAACACGTTTATGGTAGCACTAATAAATTTCGCTCCAATATCATTTATTATAAACGCTATATAGATGATTTAATTTTCATATGGGATGGTGATCTTGATAGCATTCACTCTTTCATTCACGACATCAATTGTAATGATCTTCACCTTCACTTTACTTTGAGACCACATACTGAAAAAATAAATTATCTTGACGTGACCATCCATGGTGATCCTACAACAGGTATACAGACAGATATTTTCACGAAACCCCATGCTAGAAATTCATACTTGCATGCCAGTAGTAGTCACCCCAATGCATTGATCCAAGGTATACCTAAAGGAGACAATTTATGAGATATAAGCGTCTATG